>NC_136261.1:59861397-60098841 GCF_964187855.1 Myxine glutinosa | reverse complement strand
GTCAAATCGACCACTTGGACCAGCAGCCGACCTCTGTGCGTGAATTGCAGCAGACTATTGTCACTGCATGGCAAGCGATTCCTGTCCAAACCTTGGCAAATCTCGTGAACAGCATGCCTCAACGTGTACGTGCTCTCCTGAATGCTCGTGGGGGTTACACGAAGTACTGAACTGTAATTTCACTGTCCGTAATCCCAGTCGTAATTTAACTTTTGTTTTTGTTGAAAATTTTTTTGGCTAATGTGCAAAATAAAGAGATACTTCTGGAAAACGTACAGAAGTTTAACACAGTACTGTCCATGAATTGAGTTCGATATCAGTTTACATCACTTTCAAGGATCAATTTATTTCTTTCGAAATGTCAAATATGGTTTTTGTTTCTTTTAAAGGTCACATTAACAAAATCTAGAATAATTTCAACATAATTCCAATGAACTTTTGGTTCTAAGACATCTTGAAAAGTAAGTTCACCCCACAAAAAAAATATTCCATTTTAAATGCCAAGTCTGTATATATATATATATATATATATATATATATATATATATATATATATATATATATATATATATATATATATATATACTAGCTGAGGTACCCGGCTTCGCCCGGGTTGAATAAGAATAATACAAATATATGATGAAAAGAACATGTATATTTTAGAGCAATAACACAGTACATTTCCTCCATGACGTTTTGTCAATTTTCAATTTCTCAAAACCTCTTGGTATACATTTCTGGTTTTCTTACTTGGTGCCAAGACATAAAGATTGCTTGGTTTTCCAACCCTCGAGCAGCCCACGTACAGCTGGCCATGGGAAGTACCCGGCATTGCCGGGCGGGGAAAGGGAGGGGAGGAGGATGGGGAGGGGAGGAGGATGGGGTGGGGAGGGGAGGAGGATGGGGAGGGGAGGAGGATGGGGAGGGGAGGGGGAGGAGGGGAGGAGAGGGTGGGGAGGGGAGGAGAGGGTGGGGAGGGGAGAAGAGGGGGGGAGGGGAGAAGAGGGGGGGAGGGGAGAAGAGGGGGGGGGAGAAGAGGGGGGGAGGGGAGAAGAGGAGGAAGGGGGGAAGGGAGGGGAGAAGAGGAGGAAGGGGGGAAGGGAGGGGAGGAGGAAGGGGAGGGGAGGGGAACGGGAGGGGAATTGGGGGGGAGGGGAGGAGAGGGTGGGGGGAGGGGAGGAGAGGGTGGGGGGGAGGGGAGGAGAGGGTGGGGAGGGGAAGAGAGGGTGGGGGGGGAGGGGAGGAGAGGGTGGGGGGGAGGGGAGGAGAGGGTGGGGGGGTAGGGGAGGAGAGGGTGGGGGGGTAGGGGAGGAGAGGGTGGGGGGTAGGGGAGGAGAGGGTGGGGGGGTAGGGGAGGAGAGGGTGGGGAGGTAGGGGAGGAGAGGGTGGGGGGGAGGGGAGGAGAGGGTGGGGGGGGAGGGGAGGAGAGGGTGGGGGGAGGGGAGGAGAGGGTGGGGGGGGAGGGGAGGAGAGGGTGGGGGGGAGGGGAGGAGAGGGTGGGGGGGAGGGGAGGAGAGGGTGGGGGGGAGGGGAGGAGAGGGTGGGGGGGAGGGGAGAAGAGGGGGGGAGAGGAGAAGAGGGGGGGAGGGGAGAAGAGGGGGGGAGGGGGGAGGAGGAGAGGGGAAGAGGGGAGGGGGAGAGGGGAGGGGGAGAGGGGAACGGCTAGCTTGGCAAGCAATAGCAGGATTTTTACTTTTATTTTTACCTCAATGAGGGCTATATATATAGTCCGTGGTTGGAGCCTTCAAGTTCAACATAAAGTTTTTTATGAAAAATAATGCAGATGTATAACAATCCACCAATGCAAGTTCAGAAATGAATGCAGATCCTTTACTTTGCGATACAAACGCAATTCCCGCCATTTCCACTCACGATCAAGGCCTCCAGAGTGTTCGCGCCTCTTCTTCCTCCTTCAACTTCGTCTCACTTCTTTCACTCAAAATGCACGAAATTCTGCCGCATGAAATTATGTAGAGGCCTCGTCGGGGGGATATAAGGTAGATAAGGAAGGCGTTGTAACAGAAGATCAAAAATAAATGTAGAAGTACAAAAGGAAATTGGAGCTATTCTGGACCCACAGCCAAACCCGACAAACCATTGCAATACATCCCGAACATCTAGCGCCGCCACAAACTACACCATGGAATTGCAGCTGGCGCGGTTTTTTTAAACCATTGATATTAAAATAAAACGTAGCCTAAAACCACCGGGCTTTTATGCTCATTCCGAATCTGTGTCCAAAACTTTTCTCCGATGTGTAGTTCTTGAGTTTTAAGCGGACATCCAGACAGACACATACATACACACACAGACAGACACTCCTCCTTTATATATAAAGATATATATATATATATATATATATATATATATATATATATATATATATATATATATATATATATATATATATATATATATATATATATTGTTACAGACGCGGTTGTGGATGTTGGTTTACCGAGCGGTTTGGTATGACCGCGTCTGCACAGTTTACCCGATTATACTCGAACGTTGGCCGAGTCGCGCTATGCTAAATCAATTACGGAAAGGACACAACGGCTGGATTAAATGACACGACACCAGGGGTACAGTTCTCAAGACCTCCGGAGGAGGTTATAATAGTTCGGAACGTTAGATTACAAGGACGAGAGGGACAGCATAGGAAGGTAGGCACTTAATCACGGTCTTATAGTAACCCCGACAGACGACAGATAAACGGGACAAGACTGACTCACACCGGGATTGATGGCAAGGAAGGGCAGGTAGTCGAGGCTCAAGGTGCACCTTGGCTCAGGGGCAGAATCGACCCGGTCCGGTCCAGAGATGCGGGAGGTCTCTCAGCGCTCGGAGGTGGCGACTGGTTCTCTTTACTTCAAGCTCGGGGCGCATCTCTCGTCACGTCCGGTCAGTGGCTGCGTATATCCAGCGGGGAGTGACACGCCCTCGGCTCGTTAGCTCCGCCCCAGGTGGAATCGGCCCGCCTTTTCTTATTGGGTGCGGGGGGGTTACCGGGCTCCGCCCTTGACGAGGAGCTGACAGCCAGCCCCTTCGTGGTAACCCCGTAACCTGGAGGTAACCTGGAGCACATGGGCAATGGCGGCTAACCGAGCCGGAGTGAGGACGCACACTCCCCGCGCGCTGTTGTTGTAGTTGCTGTTGTTGTTGTAGTTTCATGAGGAAGATGGGAGGAGGTTTGGGGAGGTCCTAAACTCACTACTGGTGCCATACAATCACATTCTGGTGCAACGAAGAGTCAGAATTAATGGAAACGAGTCCTTAACTGACATAGACTAAGAATAACTAGCAAGATGTCCGAAAGTTGTCTACGTGAGATGCGGTGAACCTGGGCACGACATTTAATGGGGGAAAAAGGGGAAGGTCGGTTCTACAGAGTGTTGTTTACAGACAATGGGACTAGGGAATGGGGGATTGGGGATAGTTGGGGAGTATTGGGGGAAATAGGGGAATATTTACAAGCGGATATGGAGGCCAAATCCCATATCCGCAACAATATATATATATATATATATATATATATATATATATATATATATATATATATATATATATATACTGTATATATATATACAGTATATATATATATATATATATATATATATATATATATATATATATATATATATATATATATATATATATATATATATATAAAATAAACACCTTTGCTGCTGGGATGACTCAGTCTCAGATGTCAAATAAAGTCTCGGATAAGTCACTGTATCTGGCCTATTGGGTGTGGAAGGAGGGGAGTGGATGGATGTGTTGTGCTGGTAATGCCCAGTAGGCAAAAACTGCACTTTCATGGTTGGATCACTCCTCCCCTCTGGCCTTGTTAATGAGAAGGCGGAGCTTGGTGCTGCTGTGGCTCGCCAGTCGCCTGGGAATACAATATATCTATCTATCTATAATTCCAGTAATCTCTGTATGTCTGTGTGTATGTCTGTGTGTCTGTGTGTCTGTGACCGCTGTTTCTCGACAACCACGGGTCCGATATACTTGAAACTTGCCAGGTATATTGCTGGGGACCCGAGGATGTGCCTTTTCAAGGTTTCATATTAATCGGAGAAGTAGTTACCGAGCTATGGCGATTTAGCCGTTCGCCGTTCGCTTTGGCTTTGCGAATGGACCGAACCATTTCATGTAAATAGAGGGGGGGGTTCTGTGGTCGTTCGCTTTGGCTTTGCGAATGGACCAAACCATTTCATGTAAATAGAGGGGGGGGGGTTCTGTGGTCGTTACTGCCACGCGGTTTGGAATGTTTTTCGAACGGGCACCCACGTACGGGCACGTCCTAGTCTATCTATAATTCCAGTAATCTCTGTGTGTCTGTGTGTTTGTTTGTCTGTGACCGCTGTTTCTCGACAACCACGGGTCCGATATACTTGAAACTTACCAGGTATATTGCTGGGGACCCGAGGATGTGCCTTTTCAAGGTTTCATATTAATCGGAGAAGTAGTTACCGAGCTATGTCCAAAAAACGATTCAACCAATCAGAGAGCAGCGAGCTATCACGTGTGCCGAACGTGGCGAACAGACTCTGCCTCGGACGGCACATTTGAGAGCGTATTCATTTATTTCACGTTGGCAAACTATGTTGGCGTTAAACTATGTTTTAAAACTAATTAAAACTAATTTGCGATTCATCGTAACTGCGATATGCGACCTTCCGGACAGTCAAATGAGGACGTCACTTCCGGACTTACGGATAGTCATAGTGACGACGTGAACGTGGCGAGCAGACGCTGTAAGGTACGATCGATTGTAGTACACGTTTATAATAACTCTGCCGATACAGGCCCGATTAACTGCAGCGCCATCCGAGCTGCGGCGTCGGGACGATACATTCATTGTACGGTCACATCACGCACTTACGGGCACGCCCATGGGCCCATGGGCACGCCCATGCATGCATGGGCGAAGACATTTTTTTTTTTTTTTTTGGCAAGGAACGGGCACCCACGTACGGGCACGTCCTAGTCTATCTATAATTCCAGTAATCTCTGTGTGTCTGTGTGTCTGTGACCGCTGTTTCTCGACAACCACGGGTCCGATCTAATTGAAACTTGCCAGATATATTGCTGGGGACCTGAGGATGTGCCTTTTCAAGGTTTCATATTAATCGGAGAAGTAGTTACCGAGCTATGTCCAAAAAACGATTCAACCAATCAGAGAGCAGCGAGCTATCACGTGTGCCGAACGTGGCGAACAGACTCTGCCTCGGACGGCACATTTGAGAGCGTATTCATTTATTTCACGTTGGCAAACTATGTTGGCGTTAAACTATGTTTTAAAACTAATTAAAACTAATTTGCGATTCATCGTAACTGCGATATGCGACCTTCCGGACAGTCAAATGAGGACGTCACTTCCGGACTTACGGATAGTCATAGTGACGACGTACTGATGCTGAACGTGGCGAGCAGACGCTGCCTCGGACGGCACATTTGAGAGCGTATTCATTTATTTCAAGTTGCAATCTGTGTTGATTGTTGTAAGGTACGATCGATTGTGTAGTACACGTTTATAATAACTCTGCCGATACAGGCCCGATTAACTGCAGCGCCATCCGAGCTGCGGCGTAGGGATGATACATTCATTGTACGGTCACATCACGCACTTACGGGCACACCATGCACTGCATGCATGGGCGAAGACATTTTTTTTTTTTTTTTGGCAAGGAACGGGCACCCACGTACGGGCACGTCCTAGTATATATAAAACACAGTTTGTGTGTGCCTGTGTGTGTGTGTGTATGTAATGTTACCGATAGACTCCTAAACGGAGTGGCTCACGTACTTGATATTTGGCACAGACATGGCCATTGAGCCTGGGACGAACATGGCTGACCTAAAAATTTATTTCATAATATGCTTTTACCATATTTTTATCTCAGCGCGAAATATTATGACCGGAATCTGACCGGCCGCAGAACAGCGCGCTGATTCGCTCAGAGCGATCACGTGATGTTCCTTGCCGCCATTAACTCGTTACGTGTTCACACGTATTTCAGAGCGAAAAGCAATTGCCTTTTTTCACATTTAAGCGACGAACATTGCCATTCACACCACATAGGTTTTTTTCCCTTTCATCTTTAGATTCATATTTTTTGCCATAACGTAGCGCATTATGGCTCTCTCGAGCTCGAGTTAGCCAATCACCTGGGAGCATGAGGCCACGGCCACGCCCACGACAGGACACAGAGTTGCAATCGATCGCTCAGAGCGATCACGTGATGTTCCTTGCCGCGCGACTATCTATAATATCACTCAGATCCCTCACAATCGACCACCACCACCTCCTACAATACTAAATATCACTCAGATCCCTCACAATCGACCACCACCTCCTCCTACAATACTAAATATCACCCAGATCCCTTGGAATCGACCACCACCTCCTCCTACAATACTAAATATCACTCAGATCCCTCACAATCGACCACCACCTCCTCCTACAATACTAAATATCACCCAGATCCCTTGGAATCGACCACCACCTCCTCCTACAATACTAAATATCACTCAGATCCCTCACAATCGACCACCACCTCCTCCTACAATATTAAATATCACCCAGATCCCTTGGAATCGACCACCACCTCCTTCTACAATACTAAATATCACTCAGATCCCTCACAATCGACCACCACCTCCTCCTACAATACTAAATATCACTCAGATCCCTCACAATCGACCACCACCCCCTCCTACAATACTAAATATCACCCAGATCCCTTGGAATCGACCACCACCTCCTCCTACAATACTATATATCACTCAGATCCCTTGGAATCGACCACCACCTCCTCCTCCTGCAATACTAAATATCACCCAGATCCCTTGGAATCGACCACCACCTCCTCCTCCTGCAATACTAAATATCACTCAGATCCCTCACAATCGACCACCACCACCTCCTCCTGCAATACTAAATATCACTCAGATCCCTCACAATCGACCACCACCACCTCCTACAATACTAAATATCACTCAGATCCCTCACAATCGACCACCACCCCCTCCTACAATACTAAATATCACTCAGATCCCTCACAATCGACCACCACCCCCTCCTACAATACTAAATATCACCCAGATCACTTGGAATCGACCACCACCCCCTCCTACAATACTAAATATCACCCAGATCCCTTGGAATCGACCACCACCCCCTCCTACAATACTAAATATCACCCAGATCCCTTGGAATCGACCACCACCTCCTCCTGCAATACTAAATATCACCCAGATCCATTGCAATCGACCACCACCTCCTCCTACAATACTATATATCACTCAGATCCATTGGAATCGACCACCACCTCCTCCTACAATACTATACATCACTCAGATCCCTTGGAATCGACCACCACCTCCTCCTGCATTACTAAATATCACCCAAATCCTTTGGAATCGACCACCACCCCCTCCTACAATACTATATATCACTCAGATCCCTTGGAATCTACCACCACCTCCTCCTACAATACTATATATCACTCAGATCCCTTGGAATCGACCACCACCCCCTCCTACAATACTATATATCACTCAGATCCCTTGGAATCGACCACCACCACCTCCTACAATACTAAATATCACCCAGATCCCTTGGAATCGACCACCACCCCCTCCTACAATACTATATATCACTCAGATCCCTTGGAGTCGACCACCACCTCCTCCTGCAATCTATATATATAAAACACAGTTTGTGTGTGTGTGTGTGTGTGTGTGTGTGTGTGTGTGTGTGTAATGTTACCGATAGACTCCTAAACAGAGAGGCTTACGTGCTTGATATTTGGCATAGACATGGCCATTGAGCCTGGGACGAACATGGCCGAACTCAAAATATTTGACGATCCATATTTTTTATTCATATTTACCTCAGCGCATTTCAGCGCATGGAATCAACGGAATCAGAGCAGGTGGGCGCTGATTCGCTCAGAGCGATAACGTGATGACACTATGACGCTATGAACGCTATGACGCTATGAAAAAAAAAATCGCTATGACGCTATGAAACGCTATGAACGCGATGACGCTATGAACGCTATGACGCTATGATGCTATGACGCTATGAAACGCTATGAAGCTATGAACGGTATGAACGATATGACGCTATGAAAAAAAAAATCGCTATGACGCTATGAAACGATATGAACGCGATGACGCTTTGAACGATATGACGCTATGACGCTATGAAGCTATGACCGCTATGAACGATATGACTCTATGAAAAAAAAAATCGCTATGACGCTATGAAACGCTATGAAACGCTATGAACGCTATGACGCTATGAACGCTATGACACTCTGAACGCTATGACGCTATGACGCTATGAAAAAAATATATCGCTATGAAACGCTATGAACGCTATGACGCTATGACGCTATGAAAAAAAAAAATCGCTCGCTTTACCAAGGGGCTCGCTCTCCCGCCGTTCCCCTCCCCTCCCCTTCCCCCTCCCCTCCCCCTCCCCCTCCCCTCCCCCCACGCGGCAATGCCGGGTACTTCTGCTAGTCTTCTTTATATTAAAGTAGCTCGGCAGTTTTCCTTCTGTCTGTTTCTCTCTTTCCGCCCATTGGTTGGACTGATGGCCTGACTCCACCCACAACAACTTCATTAGTAGGAAGGCCGACCACCCACCGGCATTATGATTTTCATGCAGTTCGGGCCGAACACATCATCTCACCTGTATCACCGACCTGCTTTTCGATATCAATATTTAGGTTTTTATTTTTTTATTTTACGGACACCTTTACAGTTTATACAGAAATTTTCATTTTGATTTGTATTGCACAGTTTACAGTTATGTAAATTACAATTTTCAAACGCTAGATAACGATTGAGGTTTTTTTCTTTACATATGCGTTTACGGATATTTACGTAAATTTTCATTTCTGGATGCTGTTTCTGGGAATTTTTTTATTTTTTTTTGTATACAAGATCGAGGCTCGTGAAAGAGCTAACATTAATCACACAAAAAGACAAACCGACACACAAAACACAAAAAACAAGAGGAGCGGCAGACACGATGGGGAGAGAGGGGGAAGGACAAAAACACAATATTTGAGAGCAGGGACATCTGGAGGACTTGGGGGGAGGTGGGAGAGGAATAAAACATATGAACACTGCAAGGACTCTGAGGTGAATTACCGGGGGTAGAAAAGATCAAGGTTTTCGATGGGGGAAGATAAGAGATGGTGGTGAACAGCTGTTTTAAAGACCTGGAGGGAGGAGTGGGATTGAAGGGAGTGGGGGAGTTTGTTCCAGAGGCGGGAGAAAAGGGGAATGAAAGAGTGAAGGTGAGCAGAGAGCCTAGACTTTGGCAGTTTAACCATAAGAGGGTTGCAGGCAGATCTTGTGCGACCTGAAGGAATATTGGGAGGACAGAGCACAGAGAGAGCTGGGGGAGCAAGGCCGGAGAGGAGTCGGTAGAAGACAGAAAGACCACCAACCTGCCTGCGGTGAGTGAGTGAAAGGCCCTTGGAGTTGACTACATGGCAGGAGATTCCAATGATTCTGAAAGCTTTGGCCTCAACAGCGTGAAGCCGAGCAAGGTGTGAGGCAGGAGCACCAGCCCAGAGGGGAGAGCAGTACTCCATTGAGCTGTGGACAAAAGCCTTGTATGTGGTGAGGTGCTCAGGTGTGCCAAGGAAGGACTTCGCACGACGGAGGATGCCCAGTCGGCGACTGGCTTTGGAGGCCAGCTTGGAAATGTGGTTTTCCCAAGAAAGATCATGGCAGATAGTGAGACCCAAAAGACTGTTCTGTGATTTTGCCTGGCGTATATATATATATACATATATAAAATGGTGTATATATATAAAATGCTCCCGTGTCCATCGGAACGCCAAATTTCAGCTTTCTACGACAACTGGAAGGTACAGAACATTAATATCAGTCAGTCAGTCAGTGAGTCATTGGTTAGAAAGAGCTCATTTTAATTCGATATATACATATTGTCACATCTGAAGCTCCCATTAAAACAGGCACCAAGTTAGACTCAGGAGATGGTGTTACGGATTCGTCACTTCTGCCTTTGTTGTTACCTCAGCCACCAAAGGTGGATGGAGGTTATGTTTTCACCCCTGTCTGTTTGTCTGTCCGTTTGTTTGTGAACAAAATATCCCAAAAAGTTGAGGATGGATTCGGACGAAATTTAGCAGATTCAGGCACTCATACATACGGTATGTCACAAGAACGAAATGTTACACTTTGGTGAAGTTCCAGATTCAGATCCGGCTATTAGAATTTTTTAAATGATTCTTCACCATTGAGAGATTGGGTCAAAAACGATACATAGCAGGATATCTCAAAAAGTTGTGGACGGATTTGGATGAAACTTGTTGGACAGGTTGTGTTGTGACAAGGAAGAATCGAAGAATGTTTCTACATTATATAAATTCTGTATTGTGATTTTCTGGTCTACTCTGAGATACAAAATGTAAACTTCACCAGGCAGAAAGCGGTATGCTCTCTATTGAGTGCCGTTATAGTTGATTATTTACTTGTAGGGTTTTTAGTTTCAGGTAATATTGTTGTTAAGATTTTTGTGTGAAAAGGAGATGACTTTAGTGAAAGGTAAAAATAAATGTTTGTGAAGGAAAAAGGAAAAACGCGGCAAAGAAACCGGCAGGGAGAGGAGGAGGAGACGGCCATGAGAGATACAGCCATGAATTACATCGAGGCTGTGAGCAGACTTTTCATATTGGTCGCGAATGAATTGAGGCTTCCCGTGAAAGGGATTGCCCACAACATCGTCCGATATTGCGATTGCAATTAAACCTGCATCTCAGGTTTTATTACCAAGTGTGAGCTATTGTTGGAGGGAAAAGAAGAGCCTCCATTACAGGCTGAGTCACCATTTTGGCCTCGAAGAGGCTGTCCACTTGGTGCATCTTGCGTTGTCATTGGGATTCCCATATCGACATCATTGTATTGATTGCCGCTGGTTTCCATATCGGCTCAATTCCCATATCGACCTATCACCTCGTAACTCCTCGTCCGCCGCCGTGCCGAGACCTGCCTGTTGTTTTGCCGTTCTGCACGACTTCGACCTTCAACCAGCATGGGGATCCATGCACAGACTTTGGGGAATGTTACATTCCACTCACGTTTGGCATATCGTGAGTTTATTGCTTTCAGAGCATTGGGGAATGATGGTACCATCATATGTATTGTTCATTTGATGCAAGTGATATTTTCATTGTACTTTCTTTAATAGTGTTATTATTGTGTATGTGAGAGTTATTTATACAATTACTTGTATTTTTCTTCACAAGTGCATTGGTGTGGTTTTACCATGGTTTATTAGAACACTCAAAGTAACAAATCTTTCTGCTGTGTTCCCGCTCGAGACTCTGAGGGGCACCGTAACTGGAGTTTCGGGAGGTAACACGTAACAATGGATGGAACGATCTTTTATTAGTTTTTGCACTGTGTTTATTTAATTACTTCTAACTTTACTGTTCTCCAAAGAGCTTCAATTGGGCCGAAATAATAGTGGCACACGGACACGGAGGCAGACAGATGAACACGTCTCTTACCTTTTAAAGGATTTATTTATAAAGTAAACAGGGACGAGGGTAACTAGACACTATGAACAAAAACTGAATGAGCCAAGTGAGTCAAATGCACACAATGAGAAAATGGGAATATTCAAACTTATGTGCAATGATTGTAAATGAAACTTCCTAACCCACTAGGCACCACAGATCACACTCATGAAACAAAACAATTGAAGGCGAGATTTCCCTTATCTGATGCGCAGGGTCCCATTTGACTCAAAATATATCGCTTCGGGATCAGGTGATATTTGAATAGATCCAGGTGATCAGATCCAGGTGCAATATGAATAGCAACAAAATACCGAAATGAACACGAAAAGATTGTGTTTGGTGTGGAATGCTTGTTCCTTGTGGAATGCCAGAATGTCTCACCCGAAGTGAGGAATGCCACCTCCTCCACCAGGCCATGTGATATATTTGTCTTTTAAGCAAGGCCTCCTGGAGGTGCACTTGGTCCTCTTCCTCCATGCTCCACCAACACAGGGTGAACCCAGCCTGGTCCAATCCAAGACAAAGCCACACTTGGTCCACGCCAAAACTCCAAACAAACGTTTTTGCCTGTCCCTTCACAGGAACGAGGCTTTTGTGAACTCATCACCGACCTGCTGTCCATGAGAATCCTTCTTCCTCTCCAGCTCTCTCGTGATCCTGCCATCCTCAGAGAAGTCTCTCTTGTTCTCTTCCTCTTGGGCGGAGTCCTCTGCTCTGGTGTCCCACCCATGGGGGTGGCATCTATACACAAAGAATTAAGTTAAGCACCCCCCCCCCCCCCCGTTTTTTTACAACCTCGCACATCACAAGTTTGTTGTCGTCAAAACAGTGTAATATACCCATGATATTGCTATATTTTCTGGAGAAGTGATATTATGGTCACATAAAAACATAACAATCATGCCGTTTTCAATATTTTATTCTGAATAATTTAAGGTGAAATTTTTTGGGAATTTTAGGCATATTTTCACCTCAATTTAAGTATGGAGCTATAGGTCCATCACGGACAGTGTGGATGACGTTTATGTTTTCTAACGTACAGTCATTGTTCTGAGAAGACCTCTAGCGATCTTTGCGTCAATAACGTGTGTAGGACCCACGTGATCGGATCACTGACTCAACCCTACGTCTCATAGACCCTGTAAGCCGTCGTATGCGTTGCTGTGGCAGGTTGTTCCATTCCCGATGTAATGCACGTTCCAATTCATCCAGATTGGCTATTGGAGGGACCATCTTCGCAATTTGTGGTCCCAACATGTCCCAAACGTGCTCGAGGGGGTTCAACCTGCCACAGCAACGCATACGACGGCTTACAGGGTCTATGAGACGTAGGGTTGAGTCAGTGATCCGATCACGTGGGTCCTACACACGTTATTGACGCAAAGATCGCTAGAGGTCTTCTCAGAACAATGACTGTACGTTAGAAAACATAAACGTCATCCACACTGTCCGTGATGGACCTATAGCTCCATACTTAAATTGAGGTGAAAATATGCCTAAAATTCCCAAAAATTTTCACCTTAAATTATTCAGAATAAAATATTGAAAACGGCATGATTGTTATGTTTTTATGTGACCATAATATCACTTCTCCAGAAAATATAGCAATATCATGGGTATATTACACTGTTTTGACGACAACAAACTTGTAATGTGCGAGGTTGTAAAAAAACGGGGGGGGTGCTTAACTTAATTCTTTGTGTATATAAAAAGAATGTCAGGTTGGCAGAGCACCTTATGCCACCAAGGTTGGCACACACTGGCCAGACAGATGTGTGATAGCAAGACAGATGTGTGATAGCAAGGCAGATGTGTGTCTCTCTCATGAAAAGTTCTCACCTACTAGTCCCACCTATCACGAGGAGTTCACTCCCACATATTAACACCGAACCTGTCTATAAGTTACATATTCTGCCTCCTCAGAATCGAGTGAAACAAAGAACTTAACCTGACAGGTCCCAGTTACATGTAAATCTAACACCTACTGGAAACACATAGACCATACTACACTTACTACTGTCTAACTACGGACCCCCCTCCCTTCTTCCACTAAACAACATACATATATATATATATAGACTTGGCATTTAATATGGAATTTTTTTTCTTTTCTTGACTTGGGTTTACTTTCTTAACTCAGTATATCAATCTGGTGAGTTTCTTTTACACTTTGGTGATTTATTTATTAAAAGAACCATGTCACTGATTGTCTGTCGCAGCAAGAAGTCAACAACAGGATTATATCACAGGTGGCGTGGCAAAATGTACGGACAGGTGCATTTGATGATTGGCTTCACAGTCGGGTATACAAGGGTTGTTGCGTTCTGTATTAGTGGAAAACAACTGCTGCACGTCTCTAAAAGTGATTGCCGCTTCCTCTGGAGATGGTCCATGAACTCGACAATGCTGTTTGTCATGGAGTGGTGGCTTTACGAAATTACGGCATGAAACAGCGTGCTATTGCTCGGCAGAATGGCACCTCTCAAGGTCAGGTGTCAAAGATCCTGAAACGAAATGCTCAGAGGGGTGTCCCTACTCCAATACCGAGGCCAGGACGTCCCCACAGAACCACAAGGAGGGATGATCGCCAGCTGCACCGGTTAGTCCGCAATGGCCGTACCAAGTCAGCTAATCGGCTTAGGGCTGAGTGGCAGCAACTGACAAATGTGCCTGTATCCAGAAGGCTATTCAACCAACGACTGGTTCAAGCAGGCTATCATGCCAGTCATCCCTTGAGAAAGCCACGCCTGACCAGACAACACCGCCAGCGCCGATTGCAGTGGGCCAGAGAGCACCGTCAATGGCAGCCAGGACACTGGAATCATGTGATCTTCAGTGACGAGTCTAGATTTCTGGTCTATCGTCAAGATGGCCACGTCCGAGTGTGCAGACAAGTGCATGAAGCCTACAACAAAGATTGTATAGTGCCAAGAGTCCAAGCTGGAGGTGGTGGGGTGACTGTTTGGGCTGCTTTTCATGCAGGGGGCAAACCTGACCTGGTTGTTCTGAATGGAAACCTAAACCAGTTCAAGTACAAGGCCATTCTGGAAGAAACATTGTTTCCATTTGCTCGTGCAGCCTTTCGAGGAAACTTTGTCTTCCAAGATGACAATGCACGGCCTCATCATGCTCGCATGATTGCCGCTTTCTTGCTGACCTTTCTTGCTGATTGCCAACACTTTCTTGCTGACCATGGTGTAGAGCATATGGAGTGGCCTGCCATGTCCCCGGATATGAATCCGATAGAGAACTTGTGGGCAGAATTAAAGCGTCAAATCGACCACTTGGACCAGCAGCCGACCTCTGTGCATGAATTGCAGCAGGCTATTGTCACTGCACGGCAAGCGATTCTTGTCCAAACCTTGGAAAATCTCGTGAACAGCATGCCTCAACGTGCACGTGCTCTCCTGAATGCTCGTGGGGGTTACACGAAGTACGGAACTGTAATTTTACTGTCCGTAATCCCAGTCGTAATTTAACTTTTGTTTTTGTTAAAAAAATTTTTGGCTAATGTGCAAAATAAAGAGATACTTCTGGAAAACGTACAGAAGTTTAACACAATACTGTCCATGAATTGAGTTCGATATCAGTTTACATCACTTTCAAGGATCAATTTATTTGTTTCGAAATGTCAAATGTGGTTTTTGTTTCTTTTAAAGGTCACATTAACAAAATCTAGAATAATTTCAACATAATTCCAATGAACTTTTGGTTCTAAGACATCTTGAAAAGTAAGTTCACCCCCCACAAAAAAAATATTCCATATTAAATGCCAAGTCTGTATATATGTACTTGCAAAGGTACCCATCACTGACGGGACTTCGTCGATGTCTCACCTGAAATGAGCATTTTGTTGGGCGTGTGTATTGGTTGAAACAGGAATGCAAACAAGAATTTCAGTTTCACTTTTCAACATCAGTTTCTCTTTGAGATATCGGTTTCGATTCATCATTGCAACTTGTGATGCGACATGAATAGTGCACAAAAAGGTGGTCAAAAACTATTTTGTGGAGGAATTGTTTTGCATTTTCTAAGGTATCTAAAGTGTTTTAATGGTCATAAAGAGGTCTAAAGTCTTTAAAGGGTTTATAGCTCTTAACTGGGCATAATGAGGTCTAAATGGTTCTAAGGGTGAAAGAGCAAAAGGGGTCAAAGGTGTCCAAAGGGTCTTAAAGTGTCCAAAGGGTCTTAAATTGTCCAAAGGGTCTTAATAAATCTATTGGTCTGGAAAGTGTTGATGAAGGTGTATATGTCTCAAAAGGGTCTAAATGGGTATGAAGGGGTTGAAGGAATGTAAATGTCTAAGGGGTGTGAAGGGTCTAAGGGGTCTCAAGGGTCTAAAGGGTGTAAAGGAGTGAAGCTGCAGTAAAGCCATTACCTTGGGTTCATAAAGAAATTAACTCGGGAGTGCAACACGGCAATAACGGGCCCAATGACCTCCTCACGACTGCTTGGAACCCCTATTCAGGCGCTTCATGGTGAAAAATCCTTCGTAGAAAGTTCGTTGCTATTTACCTTGGGAGCTAAAAGCAGAAACGTCGCAACCAAACAGCAAAACAGGGTCACAAACAAACAAACATTTAGCTTTTACATGCATGTATGTATGTATTGCATGTAAATACAGTTCGGGTATATATATATATATATATATATATATATATATATATATATATATATATATACACACATTTATTATCCGTTCCAAAAACGAAATTCCTCAATTCACACCTGTAAACCTCTTCTCACACCCCGATCTTGTTTCATTCTGTCCATCCTTCTCTAACTGCTGTTTGCTCCTTGAGCTGAATCTGAATCAGCATGAGTTTTTAATTGCACTTATCTTGAGATTTATCAATGAAAACTGCCATTTTGTACAGTGTAACAGGTGGATGTCGAGAATTAACAGGTGCGTGAATTAAGAGGTGTTTGCATCAGCCTTGCCGTAAATCGATGATGTTTATTTATAAAAAAAGAATTGTAATTAATATGCAACACATTAACATAATAGACACGGCAAATACGGTACTGCCTGTATTTAACACAAGTGATGAGTCTTGAAACAGCAGCCTGCTACAAGATAAAGAGGAACACATTTCGACAATTTAAACGGAATATGATATCTGCAGACGAAAGAAACACTCACGAGTAATGCACAACATGCGTGCTTTTCTCAAATGCACTCGTACAAAGCCATCTATTTATTACGTCCGCAGGGGGATTGACATAAATTGAGGAGATTTTAATTGAGAAAAGGAAGAGAGAGTGTGGGAGTATGTGTGATTTAGAGTGGAGGGGGATATGAGGGAAATAGGTTTGGGAGGAGATAGCAATAGGGGATGGGAATGGAAGTTAAGTTTGCTGTTTGCCTCAATCATACAGAGGGTTTGGGTTTGGGATCGGGTGTCGGAGGAGGGGTGGAGGAAGGAGTGAGTATATAAAAAAATTGGCGCCATATCTGCGCACGTAATAAATAAATGCCCTAGAGTCTATTTTATAGGCTCTGGCAGGATGGTCCAGCCCTGTGCTTCTCAACCTGGGTGAATGACATCAGGATTGGTGTGAATGACATCAGGATTGGGGTTAATGAGAAAGGTGATGTGAATGTCTCTGCTGCAGTGAATGACTGATGGGTGAATGTGTTTACAACTGGTCGTAGAATCTACTACTAGATTATAGGGAAACTAGACCTATGTGACTGTGTCGCCAATATGCCTCCGCATAGTCACACAACGGGTAGATGCCCTCGTTCACTGTCCTAAAAATAAACAAGTTTGATTCAAATCTCTTCAGCTGTTTTCAAGTATCACATTTTCACCAGCCATAACAGGTTTCACATCGATTGGTGAAGCGGTTTCAGAGAAGGGATTTTTTTTATATCGGCTTTCAATCTAACATGGCTGCCATACCACGTGACATTTGACCTTAAAAATGTACACTCTGCATATGTATGGGTAGGGGATCATGTTTGTGAAGTTTTGTGTTGATTGGATAAGGTTCGTTTTTATATCCAAGATGGCTGCCAAACCAAACCTCCAAATGGCTACATCATCTTTTTCAAACTATATGCAACAATGTTGTTAGATGATATTTGTAAAATTTCGCATCGATTGGGTAAGCGGTTTCAGAGATCTAATTATTTAATATTTTCCTTCAATCCAATATGGCTGTCACACCATGTGACAATGATGTTTTTGTGATCATCTTTTAACCCTTTGAGTACGGATGACGTCCAGTGCCGCAACCCGCGAAAAAGTTTTGTGTACGGATGACGTTACTACACGTCATCGACTATACCTATAAATAGATCGTCAGTACGTGGTTGCATTCCCGTAATGCCAAATTAATCCCGTACCGGGGGTATTTTTTATCAAAAAAAAATCCCGTTCTCAAAGGGTTAATCACCAAGCCTAGTCAATGACACATAAAGTTTCGAGTCAATCGATTTGGTGGTTTGGGAGAAGATGTTTTTTTTAAGGTTTTAGGTTAAATCCAATATGGCTGCCAAACCATGTGACCTATGATGTCATAAATTTAATATTTCAAAACAAATAGGTCATAGATCATATGAATGCAATTTCAAATTTTTAGGATAAGGAATTCGATTAAAATATTTTTGGCTGGTATACCACTTCACCTATGATGCCATAATTATCATGCTTTTGTTCCCCATTGGGAGTACTTCGCAATGTGCCAAGTTTCAAATTTTTCCATTTACCGGTTTCCGAGAAATATATATTTTAATTATTTGTGTTTCATCCAATATGGCTGCCATACCATGTGACCTATGACGTCACAAATTTCATTAAAACATTCTGCACGGGTGTCACTCCTATCCTAAAAGTTTCGTCTAAATTGGACATATGGTTGCTGAGAAAAACGAGGTTTAGCCCGTACGGACGGACGGACAGAAGGACAACCTGAAAACATAATGCCTCCGGCCACCTTCGGGGGCAGAGGCATAAAAATAAGTGTAGGGCCAATTTCATTATGGGCAAGCAAAAAAGATTTGAAGTTACGGGAAAGATCTAAGACTTCAAACTGAAAATTTATTTGTGGCAAGGTGATGTCGAGGAGAAGAACTTTGCAAACTTCGTTCCTCTGGACAACTTTCTGAAGCAGAGTGAGTTGTAGGATAGAGCTCCTACTTTGGAAGAGAAGATGAAGAACCTCGTTCTCTTTCATCTCAAGCTGCTGGGGACTGTACTTTCCAGAAAATGAGGCGGAATCCATAAAGGAAATGATGTGGAGTCCAAGCTCATAAAAAATACTCAACTGGGGCAACTCACGGAGTCACTTCTTGATTTGAACACGGATTTCGTGCAGAAATCCTCTTTCACTGCATTCGACTACGACAAAGCGACTTATGGGTATCTCTGTTTCAATTTCCTGAATATTGGACCTTGGCAGAGAAAGCCATGTCCATCCTTGTTGGCATGTCTATCCTCCAGAAAGCCATGTCCATCCTCCAGAAAACCATGTTCATCCTCGTTGGCATGTCCATCCTACAAAAAGCCATGTCCATCCTTGTTGGCATGTCCATCCTCCAGAAAGCCATGTCCACCCTTGTTAGCATGTCCATCCTCCAGAAAGCCATGTCCACCCTTGTTGGCATGTCCATCCTCCAGAAAGCCATGTCCACCCTTGTTGGCATGTCCATCCTCCAGAAAGCCATATCCACCCTTGTTGGCATGTCCATCCTCCAGAAAGCCATGTCCACCCTTGTTGGCATGTCCATCCTCTAGAAAGCCATGTCCACCCTTGTTGGCATGTCCATGCTCCAGAAAGCCATGTCCACCCTTGTTGGCATGTCCATCCTCCAGAAAGCCATGTCCACCCTTGTTGGCATGTCCATGCTCCAGAAAGCCATGTCCACCCTTGTTGGCATGTCCATCCTCCAGAAAGCCATGTCCATCCTTGTTGGTATGTCCATCCTCCAGAAAGCCATGTCCATCCTTGTTGGTATGTCCATCCTCCAGAAAGCCATGTCCAATTGTCCATCCTCCAGAAAGCCATGTCCATCCATGTTGCCATGTCCATCCTCCAGAAAGGCATGTCCACCCTTGTTGGCATGTCCATACTCCAGAAAGCCATGACCATCCTTCTTCGCATGCCCATCCTCCAGAAAGCCATGTCCATCCTTCTTGGCATGTCCATCCTCCAGAAAGCTATGTCCATCCTTCTTGGCATGCCCATCCTCCAGAAAGCCATGTCCATCCTTCTTGGCATGTCCATCCTCGAGAAAGCCATGTCCATCCTTGTCCACATAACTTTCAGAGAAGAGATTCTCAGCATTCGTCGAGATCAAAACGAAGCGGATTGCTCTCCTGGATCTCCATCCTCTGATGTTGGGAGCTCTTAATCACATTTTACCTGACTTCTGCTCCTTCCCGTGTCTTGGATGTTTCTTGTTATTTATTTATTTATTTTTTCTTTGTTTTATCCTTATATTTTTATGGAGTCATCGTGATGGGGTTAATGAGTTTTTGGAACCACTTGATGAGGACGAATGACGTTGGAAAAGGTTGAGAGGCACTGGACTCGAGCGTAGAGGTACGCACGCTCGCCTATAAGCTGTCTAGCCTAGGTTTGAATCTCCACCCAGCTCTAAACTGTCATCCTGGTGTTTCACAGGTAGAGTGGTTCATCATTGTTATTTATATCAGTTCCTTCCATCTGATACACATTAAAAGGGCATCCGTCTCCCAATATTAGTTGATCCCACTTCCCACGGTGTCCTTCGCCAAGAGTCGGCTATAGCTATCCCTGGCAGTCCCAGCACCCTGAACAAATTACAAATTCCTGCCCTCACTCCTGCTGGGAAGGCAATGGCAAACCACCCAGCATAAGCCTTGCCAAGAAACTGCTTCGGCAGCACCGAAGTTGTGTAACAGAGAATGGCACATCAGAATCGGAATCGGTCCATGTTACACGTTGACTCCGAGCCAACCATTCATCAAACGTTTTAAGCAGGATCACGTGCAACGAAGCGAAAGTTCAAACAAGCGACGGTGATTCGCTGAATTACCCGGAGTTATTTACGGATTTCATTTCTATTTTTTACAAGTACAATACAGTATTTCGAAAGGACTTCTTTTCTCGGAGCCAGGCGAGTAGCAGACTGGGCGTGGAGGACTGGAGGTCCAGTGCTACCGAACAAACCCAAACAGTGCAAGACCCCTCGAGGGTCGTGAACATCCACGATGGTTAACACTGCGCACCAACACAGCTGCGAAGATTATAAACACAAGAAAGTGTTTCGGTCTCAAGGGCGTTTATTAGACCTGTTTTGGTTTCTTTCACAACCGGTTTATTATGATGTTATAACGTCTTGGTTTGATCTCAAACTTGTCTCCTATGGGGCACAACTTGCTCCTTGTTCTGGTGCTTTATTTAGCTGAGCACCCCACGTGACAAAGCTTTAAGAGGACCGACTGTTCCCAAAAATATTTCAAACCCAGCTTTGGGGGCATCTATGTATTATGTACGCATCGGGGTGAGTTGGTTGGCCTTACTTGGATTTACCTGGAAGTAGAGACCTTACTTGGGTTTAAAATCCTTACTTGGATGTAGAGACCTTAAGCTTTGCTTGTTTAACCCTCGTTACATCAGTCCTACGTTGGTATGGTGCGTACTTCAGGGGGTAGTCCTTCCAGTGCCTTTCCAGGGCTGATTTTAACTGGTTGACTGTACTAGCCTGAACAGCTTCTCTTGGTAGTCTGTTCCAGCTGATTGAGAAAGCATTTTGTCTTGTATTGGTTCTGCACTGCTGTTTCCTCATTTTTTGGAGCATGTCCTCTAGTCTGTGAGCCTTCATCCTTCTGGAGAAATATCTGGGCCTCAATATGATCAATTCCTTTTATGATATTAAAGATCTGGAGGATTTCAGCCTCCATCTTGAGGATTTCAGCCTCCATCTTGAGGATTTCAGCCTCCATCTGGAGGATTGGATCTGGAGGAGTGACCTCTGTAAGCAAGTGTGGGGAGTCTCAAGAATTTCAGTCTCTCAGGATATTCCGGATGACAGAGATGGGGTAGTAACCTTGTGGCTCTCTGCTGGACTTTTTCAAGAACATCTTCATCCTTCTTGAACATGGGATACGATACAGGGTTGCAGCATTCCAGGGTTGGGCGAACATTTGTCTTATATAGTTTGAGCAGAGCGTTTTCATTCAATGCTGAGAAGGATCTCTTTATGATACCAAGTTTTGCATTCACTCTTCTAAATACATCAGCTGCATGGGCATTGAAGGACAGAGTGGTATCAAACATCACTCCCAAATCCTTTTCACTATACTCAACTTTGATTTATTGAAGCCCTTCTTTACCAGTCATTGAATAACTGAACTTCTGTTTTTTTCTTCCATGATGGACTACTTTGCACTTGGCTTCGTTGAAAGTGAGTTGTTAATTCGCTTGCCCAGGTCCTTACAGCATTCATAGCCTTCCTTGGTAAGGGAATCCTTCTTGTGACTAACAACCTGTCTCTCGATGATGAACTGAACGTATCCCAAAGGATTTTTTTTTTTTGTGTATACTGAATCGAGGCTCGTGAAAGAGCTAACATTTACTTCACAAACAAATCAACCAGACAAACAAAATATATAAAAAGAGGGAGCGGAAGACAAGATGGGGAGAGAAGGGGAAGCACACAAACACAACATTTGAGAGCAGGGAGATGTGTGGAAGGGAGAGGGCTTGGGGGGAGGAGGCGTGGGAAGGGGGGGGGGGGGGGGAGGGAGAAGTATAAAACACAAGGACACCAAGGACTTCCAGGACAGAAGTTGGTATTTCAAAAAAGTGGAATTGGGGTGAAATTAGCGGGGGTAGAAAAGATCAAGGTTTTGGATGGGGGAAGATAAGAGATGGTGGTGAACAGCTGTTTTAAAGACCTGGAGGGTGGAGTGGGATTGAAGAGAGTGAGGGAGTTTGTTCCAGAGGCGGGAGAAAAGAGGAATGAAGGAGTGAAGGTGAGCAGAGAGTCTTGATTTTGGCAGTTTGACCATAAGAGGGTTGCAGGCAGATCTTGTGCGACCTGTAGGAATATTTGCGGGACAGAGCCCAGAGAGAGCTGGGGGGGGCAAGGCCAGAGAGGAGTCGGTAGAAGACGGAAAGACCACCAACCTGCCTGTGGTGAGTGAGTGAGAGGCCCTTGGAGTTAGCTTCATCGCGGGAGATTCCAATGATTCTGAATGCTTTGGTTTCAACAGCGTGAAGACGAGCTAGGTGTGAGGCAGGAGCACCAGCCCAGAGGGGAGAGCAGTATTCCATTGAGCTGCGGATGAAAGCCTTGTATGTGGTGAGGAGCTCAGGTGTGCCAAGGAAGGACTTCGCACGACGGAGGATGCCCAGTCGGCGACTGGCTTTGGAGGCCAGCTTGGAAATGTGGTTTTCCCAGGAAAGATCATGGCAGATAGTGAGACCCAAAAGCTTGAGTGACAGAACTTCATGGAGAGGATTATTCAGAAAGTGGATGGGAGGGTTGTCCAGTCGGTCTTTTCGGAGAGACATCGTAAGAGTGTGAGATTTGTCAGGATTGAAAGACATGTTCCACTTGTTTGCCCAGTCTGTGATTTTGTCCAGGTCTGCAGAGAGTGAGGAGGCTGCAGACTGCCGATCTGAGGGATGAAGAATGGAGCGACAGAGAGCAGAGTCATCAGCAAAGAGATACAGAGGTTTTTCAAGAGAGTCAGAGAGATCATTGATGAAGACCAGAAAAAGCACAGGGCCCAGAACACTGCCTTGTGGAACTCCAGCCTGAACATGAAGAGGAGATGAGAGAAACCCATTCAGGGCCACATGTTGACTACAACTAGAGAGGAAGTCCGCCAGCCATGCGTGGAGATTTCCATGGATACCAAAAGAGGAGAGTTTGGTGAGCAGAGCGGGGTGCCAGACCGTATCGAAGGCACGTGATATGTCAAGGGAGACTGCTCTAATTTCCTGTTTGGCATTGAGGACCTCCATCCATTGTTGAGAAAGCAGAAGCAGCATGTCCAGAGTAGAGTGTCCAGGTCTGAAACCAAATTGATGATCAGAGATCAAGCCATTGGAGAAGAGGAAAGATTTCCTATCTGAAGCAATGATGGATTCCATGACTTTGCTGATAATTGGGAGAAGGCTGATTGGTCTGTAGTTGCTGGGATCTGTTTTTGCACCTTTTTTGTGCAAAGCGGTGATGTTGGCAGATTTCCAAGCAGATGGAAGATGACCTTGAGCAAAAGAGAGGGTGAAAGAACAGAGAGAGGGAGTGAAAGAGCAGAAGAACAGGATTTTAGGACCCGTGGGCTGAGGCCGTCAGGTCCAGTTGCAGAATCCGAGTCGAGGGTTGACAGAAACTTTTCCACCTTGTCAGGAGGAAAGGACACAGAGTGCAGGAGCAGCTGGGTACGACTGGGTACGGTGGGTACAGAGAGGGATGGGTTTGGGACACAAGATTTAGAGGCAAACACAGAGTTGAGGCATTCAGCTTTTTCACGTGCGGAGTCAGACGTGTGGCCATTTGAGGTGAGGAAGGGGATGGAGGGGGAACAAACACCAGAAACAGATTTGAGCAGATGCCACCAGGATTTGGAAGAGGGAGACAGATAAGAGAGTTAGGTCCTGAGAACGGAGAGATTTTGTTTCCTGGCTCTCCTGAGGGTGGACACACACTTGTTTCGGGCTTTGTGAAAGGAAATGAGATTTCCTTCCGTTGGATTTGCTTTCCAGGAGACGAAAGCAAGTTGTTTCTGGGCAATAGCCTCACCACAAGATTCCGTGTACCATGGATGGGAGGAAGGGTATGACAACTGAAGACGAGATGGGATAAATCTGTGCATGAGAGAGAGAGCAATTTACTTTGGAAGAATTCCCAGGATGAGTTGATGTCAGAGGCGGTAGAGATGGGAGACCAGTCCAGATGATTGATGGCTGCTTGAAGACCGTGCCAGTTGGCCTGAGTGAAATGCCAGACTCGTCGACGCTGACGAGGCTCTCTGAGAATGGTCAGAGAGATGTCCACTTTAACAAGCACATGATCAGAAGAGCCGATTGGAGCAGAAGAAGAGCAGCAGACATTTTCAGGGAAGTTAGTCATAACCAAGTCCAGAAGAGAAGATGCGCCGTTGACTGAAATTCGGGTCGGGAAATTGACAGATTGTGTCAGTCCCAGTGAGTCACAGAAGTCCTTTGCTGAAGAGCCATGGCTGGTGAGAGAGGTACCCACACCCAGCCAACTGGCATGGTGACAGTTGAAATCACCACATATGAGGAAGAGAGAGTTGGGATGGGTAGATAGAAGTTGGTCCATATTCTCAGACAGCGAGATGTAGATGGAGTCATCACTGTTTGGTGGACGGTACAACACACATATGAACAAAAGGTGGGAGCGAAGGGGAAGCCGTAGCCAAAAGTATTCCTGCGGGTGAGGTGGAGAGAGGGCAGTGCAGGGCGAGTGAGGAAGAGAGTTTTTTATAAAGATAGCAACCCCACCTCCAGGACGAGTCTCAGGTCTATCATACCGGAGGAGGGAGTAACATGGGAGAGATACCAAGGAATCAGAGACATCATGAAGGAGGAAAGTTTCTGTTAAGCAGATCACGTCTGGTTTGTCAGAAGCAACCTGTATGGAGAGATCAGACAAGTTTGAGCAAAGGCCCCGGATGTTTGAGGTCCATACTGTTAAGGAAGAGGAAGGGGGAGCATCGGATACAGAACAGGGGGGGGGGGGGGGAGCGGTAGGGTAAGATATGGAAGAGGAGGAAGAGGTAGGGAGAGCTGTTGAAGGTGTGTCAGAGATTACAGAATAGCTTGGAGAAAGGGAAGAATGGGGCGGACAAAAGGTTTGATGGTGATTGGGAGAGGCGCAGTGAGGTGTTATTTGACGAAGGGGAAGAGCGAGGTAGAAGGTTGAGGGAGATGAAGGTGAAAGTTGGAAGGGGGAAGAAGCGGGGAGGACGCTTTGAGGAGGTGGGGTGAGAGGGGAGTCTAGGAGGGGAGGAGCGAGGGAGAGTCTCGGAGGGGAGGGGTGTGGGGGGAGATTTGAAAGGAATGGGTGATTGGGAAGATTTGGAGGGGAGGGGCAAGGGGGAAGATTTGAAAGAGATGGGTGATGGGGATGATTTGGAGGGGAGGGGCAAGGGGGTAGATTTAGAGGGGAGGGGTGATGGGGAAGTTTTGGAGGGGAGGGGTGATGGGGAAGTTTTGGAGGGAAGGGGTGATGGGGAAGATTTGGAGGGGAGGGGCAAGGGGGAAGATTTGAAAGGGATGGGTGATGGGGAAGATTTGGAGGGGAGGGGCAAAGGGTAAAATTTGAAAGAGATGGGTGATGGGGAAGATTTGGAGGGGAGGGGCAAAGGGGTATATTTGGAGGGGAGGGGTGATGGGGAAGTTTTGAAGAGAGGAGGGGTGATGGGGAACATTTGGAGGGGAGGGGTGATGGGGAAGATTTGGAGGGGAGGGGTGATGGGGAAGATTTGGAGGGGAGGGGTGATGGGGAACATTTGGAGGGGAGGGGTGATGGGGAAGATTTGGAGGGGAGGGGTGAGATTGGATTTTGAAAAGTGTACGATTAATGGGAAACGAACATTTATTGCAAAATGAGTTTCTTGAGACATTCGAGTCAAAAATACGTTTGAGGACGCTGGAGGATGGGTGGAGTGCTGGAGAGTTTAGGGAATGAATGAAAGATGCACTATAAGAGATGGAATTTTTTTTTGGAATGAATAGATTTGGTGAGCAAGTCGAAAGCATCCTTTTAAAGAAGAAGAAGAAAAAGGTGTTATAGAATATGACAGAATACAGGTCTTCAGGGGACAGATTAGACATTTTTTAACAACGTGATCACGTGATCACAAACAACGTGGTCGAAGAACGAATGAACAAATAAGAACGAATAAACGAATAAGAACAGAAGGAAATTTTTTTTTTTTTTTTTTTTTTGGAGGAGATTTTAAAACAAGGAAGTATGGGGTGAAAAGACCGGGAAAATCAGAGACCAGAAAGTAATTGCAGCGCGATCGAAGAACCGCTGAGACAAAAACAAAGCCTAAAGCCAAGGTCGGACACGGTAGCCTAGTACTACACTTAGGCCTCAGAATACGCGATACGAAAGACCAACGATTCTGTACACAGGTATGGAAAACCAACACCAAGAATACTATTAAAGACACACCAATAGTTACATACACCGAGAGAAACATACAGTTTCGACAAAAACACAATTGTGAAAAGTTACTTAACTTCGAAAGCGAGCGCACATGGACAGCTTTGAAGAGACGAGACCTCCAATCTTGCGCATCGATATAGGGAGATAGCTGGAGCCAAAAGACCAAAAGGGCACCCGAAGCTGAGGGACAAGGATGTCTGTAAGCGGGATATGAAAGCCCTACACTTCAATTTGGATACTTGGGAACTGTAGCTAACTGCAGAAGCACATGGCGACATCAATAATGGGCTGGATTAAGGCATCCTGATGAAAAGTGGTTGGAGCAGCTGTGCAACAGACCCTGTCGCCACAAACATCATCATCCCACAACTACAGGAGAGGCCAACCTCACTAACTACTTCAAATGTAGCACCTGTGGTAGACTCTGTCGCTCCCAAATTGGCTTGTACAGTCACCAACGGAAGTGTAACACATGACTGACCTCACCAACAAGTACTGCATATCCACCAACTTACGTAGATGAATGGACGCCATTGGCGTATCTCGTATATAAAGCTCATTCTAACCACTCACTGACTCAATGAATGATATTAATATTTGGTACCTTCCTGGGGACGTAGAATGCTGAAATTTGGCGTGCCGACTGACATCGAAGCCGGTACACCGGGAAAAATCAAAGAACCATCGGAAAGCATCCATAAATGAAAATTAACACAAAAAAAAATGTAAATACGTCTTTTTTTTAAACGCTCAATCGATATCTAGCATTTTAAAATTGTAATTTATCTAACTAAACTGTGAAATAAAAACCTCTTGTAAAATTTTATGTAAAAAACTATAAATACATCTGCAAAAATAATTTCAATCCATATGTAGCAAAAGGTCGGTGATGCTTGTCTATAATCATAAAGCTTTTATTTATTATGTACCTATGTACGAAGCATGTTTCATTATTGCTTACAATGTGTAAGCATACCTCACTAGTATGTATATATATATATATATATATATATATATATATATATATATATATATATATATATATATATATATATATATATATATATATATATATATATTGTTACTGATCGCGGTTTAGATGTTACTTTGCCGAGCGAAGGCTCCGCGACCGAACAGTTGTTCCCCGACTCACCCGATTCACCCAGAACTTTGGCCGTATCGCACCGCAGCTGCCCAATCTGGAAAACTCTAAAACGACGAAACGCAAAGAGGAAAAGGAATAAAACGAGAAGACGGACAGAAGAGTAATTGGATTTATTGTACACACACAAGCAAAAAGGAGCAATCAAGTTTATTTACAACACATAAGACGCAGGTGACACAGTGCAAATACTAGCTTATACAGACTTAATTAACCAGGGACAGAACAAACAAAACAAACTCACGTACACAAGAAGGGTGGAAAGGCAGGAGGTGGATGGCTGGAGGGAGAGGAAGGTCCAAGGGGGTCCTGCAGCACGATCGGCGCGTTTAGCAGCCGCCGTTCCTTTGCGGCCCTGCTCAAAACCGCCGTTCAGGCCCCAAGCTGCTGTTGTGGCTGCTGTGGACGTCGCGTGCTTTCCCAGGACTTGTTTGACTCGTCTGGTCCAAACCCTCAACTCTTTCTTGGTCCACTCACTCTTTACCACCGACTCCTCACCGCAACCAACGCAACCACTGACCACCACCACCGACTCCTCACCACAACCAACGCAACCAACTGACCACCGACTCCACTGACTGACTCTGACTCACGCCACTTGCGCGCGTGCCTTTATAGCGCCTCTAGCGATCAAGCCGCCGGCCTTCAGGACACGCCCATCGGTGTGCTCACCTCGGCCCTGGTTGGTCATGCGACCCTCTGGCTCCCCCCTTGATGACGACGGGCGGCACTTGTTCAATGGTGGTTTTGGAGGGGAGGTAATTGGCAATCGAGGCTCGGCAATGACGAAAGGGGATGTAATTGGCAATCGAGGCTTGGCAATGACGAGAGGGGATGTGAAAGGAAATGGAGATTTTGGGGATGGGAATGAAAGGGGATCTATTCTCTTTCACTGGTGCAATGGAGTACTTCAATTAATGGGAGACACAGCCTTACTCTAAAACACAGAATAAGAGATAACTATCAAACAGGGGTATTCTATTATTGGCTGACGTGTATTGGATGTTTCTTGGCAGATAGTGAGACGCACACTGACATTGCTTGTGGACTAATTATGGGATGCCCTTTCACCTTTTCACAGCTCCGGAGGTAGGGGGGCGCAGAATAAACAATAATAATAATAATACAGCACACAATCAAAAAAAATACAGTCCTCATCTCCGCAACACTGCACCCTCCTCCTCTTAGGCACGTCCCGGGCCTACAACTTTTATTTAGTGTGACACGTAGGTGTAGTTCCCTCTACTTTTAACCTGACCCTGAGTGCGACAGTTTTAAAACATAAATAAATGTGTCCCGCTGCTCCATTGCACCCTGCCTAACAGACTTACGCCCACAGTTAACCGAATTGCGGAATGGTCTTCAAACTATACACTGACGGTGGGGAGCATTATTTACAATGACGCTATTTTTATTTACAAAACTAACCCAGGACCTGTGATTGTTCTTTCTGGGGGGGAGAGACAGTCTGCTCTGCATCGACGCACCATTAAAGCACCCAAAAACGCACCAATACAAGCACCCTCAAGCACCAATCGGTGCAGTCACCATAGTTCATCAGTGTTCAATGCATGTTCAATAAAATTAAAATCAACAACCCCTAACCCTGCAGGTGATCTCTTGCTCTTCGGCTCCCTCTGCTGGTTATTATTATTTGTTCTTCCAGGTGTTGTCATTCTTTCATTTTCTTACTGGCGGCCTATTTGTATTAAAACTTGCACCCAATGTGTCCTTTTTATTTTATTTTATTTATGGCCCACAGGGCCGACTACGTGTGGTTCACCTGTGGGGCATCGGTGCCCTGTGGCCCAGGTCCGCCAGCAAGATTTCGGGCCCTCATGGCCGGTTCCAGCAGAGGGGCCATGCCCCAACCCATGGGGTCCATCAGTGGTGCTCGGCCACAGGCATGTGGTCCATAATGTGGTGCGTCGATGCAGACAGCTGGTTCTGGGAATTTCGGGCGCACAATGGCCGACCCACGCACGCTCCCCTCGGCGCCCAATGGCGCACAGGTCATGTGGGAGACAAAAGAGACAATTGAGCGAGGGGTAAGGTCACAAGGGTACACATCAATCAGGCAATGCAAGGCGAAATGCGTACGGAGGGCGAAGTGAGAAAGCTCGTCCCTACCGTACGTCACCCCCCTGTCACCTACACTACCCTTGCCCTTACCCCATATTTACAAAATCTACCCATTTACAAATTTGTCACTACTGTCACGTCTTCCCCATATTTCTCCTATACCAAATTCGTCTCCACAATCCCTCTACTTCAAAATTTGCCATCACCAAATTCATCATCAATCCTCATAAGGAGGAAGAGATGGAACATCAAAGCACAATGTCACACCCACGTCATGATGCGTCTCACAATCCAAACATTTGCATCATAAAAAATAATCAAAACATGGCATGGTGTGGAGTACCTGTCACCTCAGGTGAGTGGATGCAGATGGTGCGAGGAGATCCTTCTTCCTAACTATCCTCTAAATGACTTTAACACACTTTACACTACCCGGGGTCTTTCCCCGCCAATCCATTGGCCAACTTACACTATGGGTTCTAAAAACCAATTCCCATTGACCAAACTGGGGTGCTTCTCAATTTGGGGTCTCACTCCCCCGATTCATCTCCCGGTGCCCTCGCACAATTTCTGGGCTGCGACGTGTAGCTCTCCCAGCAGGTCTACCCACCTGCACACCTCCACCACTGCAGTTGCCACCCGAGCTTACCTAGCTCCTCACCCTAACCTAACTAACTGGGGAAAGCCCCTCCTGGCTTTGTCACCCCACTCGGTGCCCTCTGGCACTGGGCTACCCGGGTCCGTCCTCCGGATCCTCGGGCCCCATCCACAACAACTACTACCGGCTCCCAGAGCCCACCTGCGGCCTCACCTGGCCGACATCCTCACAGTGGTGGAGTGCCCAAACCAACTACACACACTAACAGGCTACACGCCCAGCCATTTCCACAACACTAATGCACCCATCCAAATACCACTCTTCCACCCGCACCACAGATGCCAATATCCAACCACAATTTACCTATACCCTCTACCTAACACTTACTCTGCCCACCCCGGGTATCCGTGATGGGGGTCCACTCTTCCCCCATTCACACCTTCGCCCCATCCACTCCACTCCACAATTTTTTTTTTTTTTTTTTTTTTTTTTTGTATACAAGAAGATCAAGATCTCCACCATACTCACTCCACGACCATCCATTCCAATCCTCCATATACTCCACACTACCATTTATTCCACACAGCCACATACACCTGTTGTTGCACACCTGTGCCCTCACACCTGGTGCCACCTGCACCCTCCTTTCTTCCTGGACCATTTGGTCAACACAACACGCAATCACCACTACTCCCTCATACACTGCTCCATACACCTGTTCAGTTGCACACCTGTGTAATCACACCTGTTCAATCACACCTGTTCAATCCTCAAACACACGGCATCATCTCTTCTAACTACTCCCCTCTGAAACTTGCGCTTACCAGTCGTCCCTTTAAACTATTGCGCTCCCACGTCATTATCATCCACACTAAACTACCTGCGTCCCCACTACAGGTATCAGTCACTATCTAAACCTTAACGTTACCTACTGTCATCTTCTAGGGCCCTACACACCATATCCTAACCCACCCGGGCTAGTTTTCACTGCCATACACCCCATAATCTAGTGCGCATTTGCCCCACTCTGTGAGGGAGGGTGGATTGCCCATCCCACCACATCGGGGAGGTCCTACTATCAATTTCGCACACCTAAATCCAACCAATCAAAAATTCTGCCAATCATCGTACCAATCATCAAATTTCGCCTTTTTCTAATTTCGGGGCCAAAACACTATCCTCATCACCCGTCTACTTATTACATCCTCTCGGTGCGCCAATTCCCTTCTAAAGCTCGGCTTCGTACAGCCGAGCAATGAATGCGGGTTCTTTGGTGCTGGCGGCTGGATGCGTCCGGCACTCGGTGCAGGGACGGGGGCTTACCCGTGCCGAGATCCCACGCACCACCTCGGCGCGGAGCCATCCAATTGCCCGATCTCGACCTGCCGGAACGTCTCAATAGAAAGTGGTCGCCATGACGACCCTTCCTATCGGGATGCCCGCTCCGCCTAGTGGAGCCCGGGCGCGGCCGTTCCAAGCGAGGCCCAGCGTGGATCGCGTACGGCGGTCCTTTCGAACCCGCCGTGGCTCGGATCCCCGCTGGTTCTCGCGGCACGCGAAGCCCGGCACGCACCGAGGGCCCGATTCGGCTAAAAGTCGCTCTAACCGCTAACCCGGTTACCGTTGATGCCTCACCTGCATGGTTACACGCATACGCTACCCCTTTCTTGCTCATACCTCCAGCTGTTCCCATGCTCCTCGTACCTTTCCTTACACACCTCGGTACACTCATTCCGCTCACCGACTTGGTCACACACCTGACCACCGAACACCTTGGCACACATTCGTCGCTCGCACACCTCACCAACACACCTCTTCGCGCCCCCTCCTCGGTCACCTCCTCTGTGACAATCACAGGTGTGCTCTTACTCGCACACCCAACCACGTGCCTCACGACCAACTCAAGTGTACATTCCCACACACGCTCTACCATTCCAGGTGTGCATCCTTCCATTCCAGGTGTCCATCCTCGCTCACCTGTCACCACCAACTCACGCTCCGTGTCACTCTCCCTACTTTCACCTCCATTCTTGACAGCGCACTCACCCTTACTCTCGACAGCGCACTCTTTCCTCATGCAGCTGTCTGTTACACACCTTTCTCACGCACACTCTTGCGCACACTCTCCCGTTACACCCTCTGTAACACTCACCACAGGCGTGCATTCCCCCTTACTCTTGACAGCGCACTCTTTCCCCATGCACCTGTCCGTTACACACCTTTCTCGCGCATCCTCTTGCGCACACTCTCCCGTTACTTCCTCCGTAACACTTACCACACCGCGCTTCCATGTACTCCCTCGCACACGCGCTACGACCGACTCACTCTCGACAGCACACTCACTCCTTGGCGTGCACTTTTTCCTCACACACCCCATGGTCGGACATTCTCGCACACCTCGTTTTTCGCACACCTGACCTGTCACACACTTCACCAACGGCCTCTCACGAACACCCGGATCCATAGCAACCCCCAAGCCGACTGAAGCTTTCCTCACATCATATACATTGCCGAATATTTCGCCACTCACCTTGGCACCTCGTCTCCGCACCTCTTTTGCCACCTGCAAACTTTTTATTTGGTTAGTGAGCAGCACATCATGAGTTGAGCACCGACCTTGTACATATTCCATTACCTCCTCCCTTATTTCTCTCTTAGTTTCTGTCCGTCTCTTCTTAATTTCACTCACCTCTTCTTCCACTTCCTCTAATTTTTGTTTAACCTCTTTTATTTCCCGGTGCGTCTCCTCAAGTTCGTCCTCTAAGGCTACCGTGACCGTTTCTATGTGCATCCTCACCTGCCGGTCCTTTGTCTCCATTATCTCTGTCACCTCGTCCACCCTCATTGTCAGTCCCTCACGTACCATCTGACATTGCCTCTGTGTCGCTATTAATTCGTTTTTAATTTCTTTTTGTGTCGCCTTTAACCCTCCGAGTACTGCAGTGTTCTTTTGAACCTGCTCCACTAACTCCGTTTGTCCCTCTGTCAGCTGTTCCACCTCCTCCGTCAGGTCCTCTATGCCCCCTTGTAACCTCGCCGTATTATTTCTCACCTCTTTCTCCATACGCTTTTCGCCTCGCTTTACCTCCTCGCGTACCCCCGAAACCTCCTCACTTACACCTCGTCGTATCTCCTCTTTCATCTGCTCCATCTGTTTTGTAGATGCCACCCTCATCTGTCCCAATTCATCCCTCTGAGCATCCAATTTGGTTTCTACCCCGATTTTTACCTCCTCTATCTGCTCTCCCATTTGTTTAATTTCTCGGGCGGATTGCTCCCCTATCTCCCGCAATTTGCCTTCCATCTTGTTTTCTAACCCCTCTAACCCATTTTTCACCCCTTCTATCCCATTGTCTAACCCTTCAAATTTCTTGTCTAACCCCTCAAATTTCTTATCTAACCGTTCACCGGTACCCCTCACTTCGTCCCTTATTCGCTCACTATCAGCCCTCGCTTCGTCCCTCATTTTGTCCATAAGGGCCCCGATTTGTAGGAAAAAAAGGTTCGAATCCACCGGTGCTGCTACGGTCACGGGCGCGGCTAAATTTGGCGCCACAATAACCATGTGTGCGAGGGCGCCATTATGTGCGCCTGATACCCCCTCAACCACATTGCCAATGTTCTCCTCCTCTCCTTCCTCCACATACATTTCCCCGAGGTCCTGGGTCGATTCTACCCCGTCTATCTCTCCCACCGGCATCCCGTCGCCTTGACCAGCCCGGGTTTTGTAAAACAAAAGCAAATTTCACCGTTAATAATTTCGAGCGCGTGAAGCGCGCTTCGGGTCCAATCCCACTTCCCGACACCAATTGTTACTTAATAACACAATTGGTGTTCCAAAATTTGGGCCTAACAAATTTAGTCCCAGGTCCGAATCCCACTCCTGACACCAATTGTTACTGATCGCGGTTTAGATGTTACTTTGCCGAGCGAAGGCTCCGCGACCGAACAGTTGTTCCCCGACTCACCCGATTCACCCAGAACTTTGGCCGTATCGCACCGCAGCTGCCCAATCTGGAAAACTCTAAAACGACGAAACGCAAAGAGGAAAAGGAATAAAACGAGAAGACGGACAGAAGAGTAATTGGATTTATTGTACACACACAAGCAAAAAGGAGCAATCAAGTTTATTTACAACACATAAGACGCAGGTGACACAGTGCAAATACTAGCTTATACAGACTTAATTAACCCAGGGACAGAACAAACAAAACAAACTCACGTACACAAGAAGGGTGGAAAGGCAGGAGGTGGATGGCTGGAGGGAGAGGAAGGTCCAAGGGGGTCCTGCAGCACGATCGGCACGTTTAGCAGTCGCCGTTCCTTTGCGGCCCTGCTCAAAACCGCCGTTCAGGCCCCAAGCTGCTGTTGTGGCTGCTGTGGACGTCGCGTGCTTTCCCAGGACTTGTTTGACTCGTCTGGTCCAAACCCTCAACTCTTTCTTGGTCCACTCACTCTTTACCACCGACTCCTCACCGCAACCAACGCAACCACTGACCACCACCACCGACTCCTCACCGCAACCAACGCAACCAACTGACCACCGACTCCACTGACTGACTCTGACTCACGCCACTTGCGCGCGCCTTTATAGCGCCTCTAGCGATCAAGCCGCCGGCCTTCAGGACACGCCCATCGGTGTGCTCACCTCGGCCCTGGTTGGTCATGCGACCCTCTGGCTCCCCCCTTGATGACGACGGGCGGCACTTGTTCAATGGTGGTTTTGGAGGGGAGGTAATTGGCAATCGAGGCTCGGCAATGACGAGAGGGGATGTAATTGGCAATCGAGGCTTGGCAATGACGAGAGGGGATGTGAAAGGAAATGGAGATTTTGGGGATGGGAATGAAAGGGGATCTATTCTCTTTCACTGGTGCAATGGAGTACTTCAATTAATGGGAGACACAGCCTTACTCTAAAACACAGAATAAGAGATAACTATCAAACAGGGGTATTCTATTATTGGCTGACGTGTATGCTTGTGGACTAATTATGGGATGCCCTTTCACCTTTACACAGCTCCGGAGGTAGGGGGGCGCAGAATAAACAATAATAATAATAATACAGCACACAATCAAAAAAAATACAGTCCTCATCTCCGCAACAATATATATATATATATATGTTGTCAGAATGCAGAATCTCAAACAGTTGTTCTGCCCTGAGGGAACGATGCCGTGAATGCTCATTCCCAATGTTTCTCTGCTCCCGGGGTATGAATATTTTTTCCAAGTCCTGCTAAACGGAAGGTTTTTGAAAGTAACAAAAAGGCGATTTGTGTTCTGCAGTGTTGGTCTATAATTCGATTGAAGCAAAATAAAGAGTGTGTAGGTTGTACGTAAAATAAGTTCCAGAAATTTACCACCGAGGAAACTGAGCACTGAGAATATCAATGAAAATAGATGCACAGACAAACAGTCATAAATTGGCAATACTTGTGCAGGCTTTGATTGGCTTTATGTCCTCCTCCAGTGTTGATGGTTCCTTGCAAAATATTGTAATATGGTTCTCCTTCCGGTTTAAGTGAGCGGAGCCAGCATCATGAACACATTTCAAATTCCAACAACAAGACAATGGATTCAGGTAGAGAGTTTCTTTCACGGCACCATGAGCAATTGAACTATCTCTTTCTTTCTTTTTTGGATACAATATCGAGGGTCGTGTAAGAGTTAACATCAAAAAAAAAACGGACACATAAAGCATATAATAAAGGGAGCGGGAGACAAGATAGGGAGAGAGAGGGAAGCACACAAGTACAACAGCAGAGAACAGGGACATCGGGAGATCTGTGGGAGGGAGAGGGCTTGGGGGGAGGAGGCATGGGAAGGGGGGGGGGTAGGGAAAGTAAAAAACACATGGACACTGCTAGGCCTTCCGGGAAAGAAGTTGGTATTTAAAAAAAAGTGGATCTTGGGTGAATTAACAGGGGTAGTAAAGATCAAGGTTTTGGATGGGGGAAGACAAGAGATGGTGGTGAACAGCTGATTTAAAGACCTGGAGGGTGGAGTGGGATTGAAGAGAGTGAGGGAGTTTTTTCCAGAAGTAGGAATAAAGAGGAATGAAAGAGTGAAGGTGAGCAGAGAGTTTTGATTTAGGCAGTTTAACCATAAGAGGGTTGCTGGCAGATCTTGTGCGACCTGTAGGAATATTTGTGGGACAGAGCACAGACAGAGCTGGGGAAGCTCGGCTGGAGAGGAGTCGGTAAAAGACAGAAAGATCACCAACATGCCAAATCTCTTGCTACCAAATGCTTCTGGGTGTGAAACAGGTGGATAGAGTTTGGACTTTATTGTGTCTCACAGTTTACGTGGAGTCCAGCTGAGCGTGTTTTGAGCATCAGCAAAGCTTGTGGGCATTTGGATCCTTTGGGAACTCGGAGTCATTCCAGACCGCAATGCGCTCACAAGAGCTACAGTACACCTTGATGCATTTCCAACCGCAGCAGCACAGTTGGTCAGGCCAACACGGACTATCCCTCACACTCCACAGGCAGGAAAGCGTACGAACCCAGAATGCACAGGACACTGCTTGAGCTCTCAAAAAGCGATTTTCCCCTCCAAGGTCACCATGATGCTCGCTGCCTCTAACCTCTACATCCCTCAACATTCATCCAGTCGATCACCCTTCATGTTTTCTGCTCTTAGCACCTTTCCATGTCACCTTTTGTCGTGCTGTAAGCAAATCAATGACAATCAATGACCAGGTCAGCCGTTAGCATTGTCCATTTGACCATCGCTGATTCAGCCAACGAGCTTCTTCTGTTGATATTCTCGAGAGGAAGCTCATACTTCATTACCTCCATTGTCCCAGCATCCGTGCTTGAAATGAAACTCTCTTTTAGATGTCGAATCAACCTAATGAGCCTTTAACCGGTGTTCCAGAAGATTTGTCGCGGGTCTCTGGTTGCTCAACCCAGATTGGATGCCACAGTTCAACCAAATACAATTAGAAGTGCTTGCAACGTTTGTTCAAAAATTGTCTGCAACAGATCCACAATTCCACTCCAACAAGGGAGTTGGTTCAACAAGCAAGAAGACAAAGCCAGAGACAGACGCTTAACCTAAACACTGAAACAGTACTATTATTGCATGTAAATGAAGCAGTCTTAACTTCAATCTTAGAAAATATAGTCTACTCTCCATGATATCATCCCCACTTAGCTCAGAACAGTATTTAGCAATAAACAGTGCCAGACACGCAACCTGCGGTATGCCTGATGAATCAAAGGCCTGCGATATTTTTGCAAGATCTGAGGCCTGGAAGGCAGGCCTTTCATCCTTATCTCTCAGCTTTAAAAGGCTTCTGATTTTCCTGCTGGGAATGTCTTTTGAGCAGCATCGCAGGCATTGGTTGCTCATTTTAGAAGAAAACAAGAAACCCTTAGGCCCTGTCCATTCTACCCTGTCCTATTTTGCAGCCTTTCAATCAAAATCGGTCTCCTTTGAAAATGCCATTGAGGGTTGGTTGTTCATGAAGGGTTGAATTTCAAAATCAGGCCTAACATGGTTGTGTAACTTTGACGGAAGATTGAAATTTATATAATCAATCTTGGATCACGCCTTTCATTTACAAGCGTCAACTCAAAGCACTTTACAAAGAAGGAAGATGTAGGAAAAGTAAAAAAAAAAAGATGAAATACACCTGTAAAAACATGGGATTTCTAATGAAACTTGAAATCCATAATACATGAGGCTCTCGCGATATTAAAAAGGAGAGTTCTGCAAATGAGGAGTGAGTAGCCACATCCAAAGAATGCTCGATCACGAAGAGTCTTCATTCTCATGCAAGGAACGACCAGGAGATTGTCATTGCTCGGCCACAGCTTTATTGCAGGGAGGTGTGGTTGGAGAAGGCGTGTGGGCATGGACTTTTGTGCTTTTCCTTGAAGGTTATCAGCAATATTTCAAAATCTCTACACATCCGGTACTTGAAAAAACTGGGAACTAGTAAAGTTTCTTGAGGATTCAAATAAAATGAGAAAACTTGTGACATTAAAACAAGAGCTACCGTAGTTTGAATGAGTGTTTATGGGCTTGAGAGACAAATCAGGCCACCTTGCTCTCTAAGTGGAGTAATCTAGGCGAGCTGCTCAGCGAGAGGTTTCCAAAGTTTCAGCAATCCTCCGATTTCAGAGTTAACAGATTTGTCCTTTATTGTGCAGATGGGAAAAAAAACTATGCATGGGAAAGTTTGATGCAAAGCGACACCAATATTTGTAGCTGTGGAAGCAAAGATCAGGTGGTGATTCCCACGTTTCGCTGTCTGGAGTTGAAGAGGCGAGGTCGTGGAACATGTCAAACTTAGCAGCAATAAGTTAATGAAAGTTTATGGACATTTATATTATAATTTCAGAGATAGAAAGTCAGAGTTGCAGATCGGAGCTCATCATCTTCGATAGACAGCTATATCTGTATATTATCCCCATAGCAAATGAAAGTTGATGTTAAAGTTCCATAAAACAATACCAAGTATCAACTTGTAAAGAAAACCAAGATATTGCACCAACATTTGGGAAGAGATCCCTGGGGATCACTTGGTCCCCAGACAGATTGATGTAGTAGGTCTGATGTAGTAGGAGCATATGCTGGATCAGCACGTCACTGCATCCTTGGTCGACTCCTCAGCACAATCCCGACACACACCACTGTGTGTGCTACGGAATGAGGTGTTTTTACAGTGGCCAGAGTGCAAAACCTCTTGCCACCAACCTCCTTGAGGGAGAAGCCAGTACCCTGGTACTCATTTTGCCAACCTCGGAACCCAGTACCCTGGTACTCATTTTGCCAACCTCGGAACCCAGTACCCTGGTACTCATTTTGCCAACCTCGGAACCCAGTACCCTGGTACTCATTTTGCCAACCTCGGAAGGATAACAGGCTGAGTCAACTCCACCTGGTATTAATTCAACAGCTCAACAGGATTCGAACTGAGGATGTTAGTATCCCAATCTCACAACCCTAACCATTAGGTCAACACCAGGTAGAGTAGGTCTGATGAATAGTCAGCAATTTTTACAGTAGATGAATGACGTGTAATACAAGATTTACACCATTAAAGAGCAAGTGCAGAGATACCAAAATAAGATTGAAAATGGTCAAATGTTTATTGGGTTTTTTTGTATACAAGATCGAGGCTCGTGAAAGAGCTAACATTAATCACACAAAAAGTCAAACCGACACATAAAACACAAAATAAGGGGAGCGGTAGACAAGATGGGGAGAGAGGGGAAGGACACAAAACAACATTTCTGGTCCGTTTCTGGTCCATAAATAATATATTCTGGTCTGTTTCTTCATTGCGCACCATGAAATATAGTATCTTATGTATAGTATCTCATCATTATGTATAATGACTTAATGAGACATAAAGTATAAAATACATTTAAATACTTTCTTGGTACATATGTTAATTGAGCAAATAGTATCTCATAGTATCTCATAGTATATAGTATCTCATCATTATGTATAATGAGACATAAAGTATAAAATACATTTAAATACTTTCTTGGCACATATGTTAATTGAGCAAATACATCCCAACATGCCTAGGGTCATGTATTAAAATGCTGTACAGGCCTGGTATCCTAAAATTATGGCTAGCATGGCTGGAAAAGGAGACACCCCAATGTCCCCACCCACAGAGCACGTGCCCATTGGCTTGATGAGCATGACACTGTGGTTGTGCATATGTCATGGCCTTCTCAGTCATCAGATCTGAACCCAAGCGTGCATTTATGGGATATTCTGGAATGATGCCTGAGACAGCGTTTTCCACCTCTATCAAACAGGTGTGAGTTGATTGACTTTATCGTGGAAGAATGGTGCCGCATCCCTCCTGCAGAATTCCAGACACTGGTGGACTTTATGCCACGGCGCATACAGGCCTTGCTGAGCACACGTGGTGGCCCAAAGCCCTATTACGTGACTTTACATTGGTGTTTTCCTTTTTTTTTGTCTACTACCTGTATATATATATATATATATAGATGTGCGTGCGTGTGTGGCAGCCTCGGTGGTTCTTGTTTCTGTTTATGCCGTCACTGATGACTCACAAATGTGATGAAACCGGTCTGGCGGCTGAGAGGGCGTGTAGCATTGGGATTCTCATGTATGTGGTACTTTTATATGTCTGAAGCTGTGTAAGAACCTTGAATGGCTCTCTTTTTCTTGATTTGGATTTCCAGTGTTGTATCAGCAAATAGTTTTATCAAAAGGCAACGTTTCTACAACCTCTCATTTTTCAAGTGTTTTGACAATTATCTCAGGTGAACGGAGGAGCTTGTACATAATATATTAATGCAAGAAAATGGTTTGAAGAGACCTCAATTTGACTTTGCTTGACTAGAAAATGACTAACCAGCATCATTGTCCATGGATCTCAGAAATATTATTTTGCACATATCCCAATGCCTCTTGATTGACGTTGCCATGTGTAAGCTTAATTTTACAGGTCCCATTTCATGATTGCATCGAGGAGGCAAAAAGCAAGGTTTACTGGGAATGTTTGAATGCACAGGCCCCAGTTTAAGTAGATAATCGTCCCTCAATGCCCTGAATGTTTATTATGCCGTGGCTGGGTATGCGAACTTTAATTTCTCTTTGTGCCCTAATTACTTTCAAGTAAGGATCAGGGTTGTTGGATCTTCTGATTCTGATCAAAGGCAATTATTGCTTCGTGTCCTTCATGGGAGCTTGAGAACAGGCTGTGGGGGAGGGGGAAGCCAGGGATGCTTGTCAACAAGGCTTATCTCAAACTTTTGATGAATTGCAGTTTTGTGGATAAATTAATCGTGAAAATGCAGCTTGTGTCTTTGTTTTCAAACGGCTTGGATGTTTACCAACTGTTTTATGGAATCTCAATTTCCTGAGTTGGCAGGTTGGGAAGGTCTTTTCGAGTTGCATTTCTTGTGCAAGGTACATTGGGATCCTATAGGATTCTCAGGCAAGGCTTCTGTAGTTTTGTTATGTCTTACTAACTTTAAAACAGTCCAACAGGATATCAAAAAGGTAGCGCACTTGTCTTTGAGCTGAGAAGACTGGATTTGATTCCCAGCCTGACTATAGGCTGTTGGATTAATGTGTAAAGTGTTTCCTTGTAAATGGATTTTTGGAAATGTACTTCCTTTCACAAGACATGACAAACTCAACAGCAAATGTGATGAAAGTTGTATCACATTTTAATAACATTAGCACACCCGCTCACGATGGGAGCGGCAGGGGGAGACATGTTATTATCTTTATTATTATAGCATGTTAGATCATGTGATTGAAAGGATCAGAACATGCATGATATTATAACATGTTAGATCAGGTGATTGAAAGGATCAGAACATGCATGATATCATAACACATTAGATCAGGTCAATGAAAGGATTGGAACATGCATGATATTATAACATGTTAGATCAGAGCATGCATGATATTATAACACATTAGATCAGGTCATTGAAAGGATTGGAACATGCATGATATTATAACATGTTAGATCAGAGCATGCATGATATTATAACATGTTAGATCAGGTGATTGAAAGGACAATAACATGCATATTATAACATGTTAGATCAGGTGATTGAAAGGACAATAACATGCATATTATAACATGATTGATCAGGTGATTGAATGGATCAGAACATGCATATTGTTACGGACTCGACCCTTCCGTGGTTGTGGCTTTCATCCACTTGTAACATTGCTGGTTATGTATTATTATTCTTATCGGGGTTGGAAGGAAATGGCGATTATTGTTGTTTAAGGGAAATGGTTATTGTTGTTTAAGGTAAATGGTTATTGTGGTTAAAAGGTTAAAAGCGCTCATGATAAAAATGAGACAGGAAATCGGATTGTGACCTGGAAGAGGGGGAGCGAAGAAGAAGAGGTCGTGAGGCAAAGGTCGGGGAAGACGCGTGTCGAAGCTCCGTACCTAGCGTGGTCGAGCGTACATCGCAAGTGAACTTTGAGTCCTTGAAAGGAATATCGTGCGATAGGTGTTATCGCCGGAATATTGAGAAACCTGCATAGTCAGGTTTCGGCATTGAGGTTCCGGTGAATCCTTGCCTAGAGGCTCCGGCTCGAGTGAGAGCCGTCCGCCATTCTGCCCCGCACGCTGCGTCCACCGAAGAAGGTTTTGGTGCGCGGCAACTTTTCTCATCCTCCGGCCGTCTGCCGGGGATGCGTGTGTGTGAAAGAGGCGTTTGAAGGTTACACGGCGGTTCGCTGATTGAACGGCGACGTGTACGTCGGCGCGCCTCTTTGGGGATTTTCCATTCTACCGCGAGTTGCTGGGTGTTGGACCCCGTGACTTCTGTGCCGCTTCGACCGCCTACGCCTCGATTGATCTTGATCGGACATTGTTCCCACGATCGCTGGAGCGAATCAACTTCGCCTTGGAGAGTTATAGAGACATTGGGGAGTGCCGTGAGTTTGAGATAAGTACTAGATAAGATGGTACCATCTTAAGATTTTGATTGTCTGGATTTGCTATCGTTATTGGTGATGTTATTCCTGTGTGATTTTTAATCTATTATTGGTTTGTTTATAACCATTGGTGTTGTTTCCTTATTGATTTCGACACGGAATGATATATATTTTTCTGCCGTGGCTCCTCCCGGGGTTCGGAGGTATACCGAGACCAGGCGGTCGGGGAGGTGCACGTAACAGAAATTGGGGGCTTGTCCAATTGCCTCATGGGCTCGAAATTGGGTCTGCGTCCAGGATATAAAATTCCCTAAATTTAGTCTGGGAAAGAATTCCCTAACGTTCCCAGAATTCCCAAATTTGGAACTTTTCCCAACATTCCCAATTTTTTTCAATAAAAAAATAAAAAATGTTTTTAAAAAATAATTCTTGTGTGAAGGTTAACAGGTGTTAACAATAGTCACCATGGAGTTTGATGCAGAGAAGTTTGCAGTGACCCCTAGTGAGGCACAGTTCAGAGTGTTATTAAAATCGGACCTCTTGGTATTGGCCAAACATTTTAGCTTGGAGGTTCGAACGAATATGAGGAAAGCAGAGATGCAGAGATTGGTGATAGAATCTCTGGTGGGACAAGGAACATGGGAAGAGGGAGCCTTGGATTGGTTACCCGAGGAACAAGAAAATGTGGAGCTCCGGAAACTGGAGATGCAATTGCAGAGCCAGGAAAGGGAAAAAGCAGAGGAAAGGAGAGCTGCAAGAGAACTCGAAGAAAGAAAAGCAGAGGAAAGGAGAGTTGAACGAGAACACGAAGAGAGAAGAGAAAAGGAACAAATAGAGGAAAGGAGAGCTGCAAGGGAACTCGAAGAAAGAAGAGAAGAGAAAAAAGCAGAGAAAGGAAAGCTGCAAGGGAACTCGAAGCAGAGGAGAGAAATGCCGAAAGGGAGTTAAAGGATCGAGAAATGGCGCTTCAGCAGGAAATTAGACTCAAGGAGCTGGATGGAATGAAAGAACGGGGAGAGGTACCATCCATGCCGACTGGTTCGACACCTAGTCAGAACACCTGGGATGTTGGCAGACATGTGAGGCTGGTTCAACCCTTCAATGAAAAGGAGGTAGCCAAATTCTTTTCACACTTTGAGAAAGTGGCTCAACTGTTAAAATGGCCTGAGGAGTCCTGGACCATATTAGTGCAAAGTGTTCTGGTGGGTAATGCTCAAGATATTTATTCGGCTTTACCGATTGACCAATGTGGTGATTATGAGATCGTGAAGAAAAACATTCTCAAAGCCTATGAATTGGTCCCGGATCGATTTTGCCGGAAGCTTACCGGCAAAAATTCCGCAATGCCAGGAAGAGGGAGAGTGAGACCCATGTGGAGTTTGCCAGAATGAAAGAAACCATGTTTGATAGGTGGTGTGATTCAAAAGGGGTTGGGAAAGACTTAGAACTATTGCGGCAATTGATCCTGGTGGAGGAATTCCAACAGTGTGTCCACAAGGACATTAACGTTCATCTGGAGGAAAGGAAAGTACCAAAGCTGTATGAGGCAGCAGCCATGGCTGATGACTATGCCTTAACCCACAGGACGGGGTTCCACAAACCTAACTTCTCGCCTAGACCTAGCCAGGGGAGCTATGGTACATCAGGGGCAGAGAACGAAACTTCATGGGGGCGGCCTGGAGATGAATATGAGGACCACTCTGATACCACGACTTCTAGAAATCCGAAAACAGCAGTTCCAAGGCAGACTTATCCTCCGGGGGGCTCGAGACAAACCACAAGGTTCTCCTCCAGGCCTACTTGCGCTTTTTGCCATAAACCTGGACACTTGATGTCCCACTGTTATGCTCTGGGAAAGGAAAATCAGGAGCGGAGTTCCACTAGTACAACTCCGAATGCAATGGCAAATGTGAGTAATCGCCCTCAAAAGGGTTACCAACCATTTATTTCAGAGGGGTTGGTGTCACTGGATGGAGCTCCGATTACCCGGAGACCTGTTAGGGTATTGAGGGACACAGGAGCACATCAATCTTTAATGCTTGAAGGCATCTTGCCATTGGCAGAGGAGATGGCAACTGGTGATAGTGTTCATTTACAGAGGATTGGTGGCTGTGTTAGAGCTCCACTTCATGCCATCCATTTGGAGTCCGATTTGGTGTCAGGACCGGTCACCGTAGGTTTACAAGCCACTCTTCCTGTGGAGGGAGTATCTGTTGTTATCGGGAATGATTTGGCCGGTGGTCAAGTTTATGGTAACCCGATGGTTGTTAAAAAGCCCAGTCGTGAAAATAACACCACACCAGTTAGGGATGGCGACAAATGTAGCAAGTTATTTGTAGGTGGACTGAACTTCAAAACAAAGGAAGAAGTTCTGACCTCTGTCTTCAGCAAATATGGACTACTTTTGGAAGTGTGGTTGGTAAAAGACAGGGAAACGCAAAAGTCAAGAGGGTTTGGCTTTGTCACGTTTGAAAGCACAAAGGACGCCAAAGAGGCAGAGAAGAATTGGAATCGTAAGGATTTGGAGGTTCGGACCATAGCCGTAGAGAAGGCAGGCCGTAGGCGGCGAGGGGGCTACCGAGGAGGACAATGGAGTAGTAGTTTTGGTGGTGGCCGCAATCGATATTATTATGGAGGATCCCAGAGTTACGGCAGCTCCTGAAGGAAGGATTATCAAGGTAGGGGCCGAGAAGGAGACCGCTATTCCCGGGACTACAGTGACAAGCGGTCCAACCGTGATGATTACGAAAGTTAGAAAGAGTTGAAGCACTGAATGCTGTGGAGCAGCCGAGCCAAAATTCCTACATGGATTAACCATGAACGCCACATTCCTAAAGGTGTCCATGTAGTGAACTTTCCTGCACGGACTAACCGTGAACTCCACATTCCTAAAGGCATCCATGTGGTGAATACTTCCAGGCCTCACCACCCAACCACCATGGAACCTGGCTTTCAGCTCGGCCTCCCGGGAAAAGTGCTCTAGATTTGCTTGACTTTGGGTTTTTGATTACTACCCCTTAACCTTCATTCAAAAGAAACGAAAAGTAAAATCAGAGGGTGATGAGATGGAGTTTGGCTTTGCAGGCGTCCAACTGGGAAATTGAACATGTAAAGGGCAGGGAAAATGTCGTGGCTGACGCTTTGTCCAGAGTCAATTAACTTTGGAAATCTCTGTGGGTTGTTCGAAGTTTGTTGCTTTATTTTTGGGAAATATTGATTATTGTGGTTCACGGGAATTGATGATTTGGGTTGTGAGTTCACTTTGTTTGTTTACAGAGTTTGCCAACAAAGAAAGTTTTCGCTGTGTTCAAACTTTCTTTCTTGAGGGGGGGAAGTGTTACGGATTCGGCCCTTCCGTGGTTGTGGCTTTCATCCACTTGTAACATTGCTGGTTATGTATTATTATTCTTATCGGGGTTGGAAGGAAACGGCGATTATTGTTGTTTAAGGGAAATGGTTATTGTGGTTAAAAGGTTAAAAGCGCTCATGATAAAAATGAGACAGGAAATCGGATCATGACCCGGAAGAGGGGGAGCGAAGAAGAAGGGGTCATGAGGCAAAGGTCGGGGAAGACGCGTGTCGAAGCTCCGTACCTAGCGTGGTCGAGCGTACATCGCGAGTGAACTTTGAGTCCTTGAAAGGAATATCGTGCGATAGGTGTTATCGCCGGAATATTGAGGAATCTGCATAGTCAGGTATCGGCATTGAGGTTCCGGAGAATCCTTGCCTGGAGGCTCCGGCTCAAGTGAGAGCCGTCCGCCATTCTGCCCCGCATGCTGCGTCCACCGAAGAAGGTTTTGGTGCGCGGTAACTTTTCTCATCCTCCGGCCATCTGCCGGGGATGCATGTGGGCGAAAGCGGCGTTTGAAGGTTACACGGCGGTTCACTGATAGAACGGTGAACGTGTACGTCGGCGCGCCTTTTTGGCAATTTTCCATTCTACCACGAGTTGCTGGGTGTTGGACCCCGTGACTTCTGTGCCGCTTCGACCGCCTACGCCTCGATTGATCTTGATCGGACATTGTTCCCACGATCGCTGGAGCAAATCAACTTCGCCTTGGAGAGTTATCGAGACATTGGGGAGTGCCGTGAGTTTGAGATAAGTACTAGATAAGATGGTACCATCTTAAGATTTTGATTGTTTGGATTTTCTATCGTTATTGGTGATGTTATTCCTGTGTGATTTTTAATATATTATTGGTTTGTTTATAACCATTGGTGTTGTTTCCTTATTGATTTCGACACGGAATAATATATATTTTTCTGCCGTGGCTCCTCCCGGGGTTCAGAGGTATACCGAGACCAGGCGGTCGGGGAGGAGCACGTAACAATATTATAACATGTTAGATCAGGTCTTTGATCAGGTCATGACAGACACAAAATTGTGTATTTTAGTACGACGATAGCATTATTGACAATATTTGAAAATGTGGTTTTTAATGAAGTCATTAAAGCACATATGTCAGTGAAGAAAATACAGAAATTAAATTGATATATGTGGGAAAATTACATTCTCAGAAAAGGAATGGAGCCCAGGTCCTCCGGAAGGCCGCAACAGTGCTCTGCCATCTGAGCTATCTGGGCAACCCTAACTGCCCATGCAATTTTCCCACACATATGATTGCCACTCTCTTTCGGGCAATGCTTCCGGGGCACTCGCTGCCAACCATAGGAGCACCAAAGGCCTGAACACGAGAGGGTCTTCCTCCAATGGGGGGAACAAATCCATGTACTCCATTATAAACTCCACTGGGGGGCGTAGTGAAGCAATTACATTAATGAACAGGACATATATCAATTTAATTACTTAATCCTTTTCATTAAACTAAAACAAAGAAAGTGATTTAATATTTGCATTGCACTAGTAGTTGTATTCATCACAGAGATTTTAACAAGCAGCCATCTTGAACAAGCAGTCATTTTGAACAAGCAGCCATTTTGAATGAACAGCCATCTTGAACGAACAGCCAACTTGAACAAGCAGCCATCTTGAACAAACAGCCATCTTGGACAAACAGCCATCTTGAAAAAGCAGCCATTATCAACAAGCAACCATCATGAACAAGCATCCATCCTGAAAAAAGCAGCCATTATCAACAAGCAACCATCTTGAACAAGCAGCCATCTTGAACAAACAGCCATCTTGAACAAACAGACATCTTGAACAAGCAGCCATCTTGAACAAGCAGCCATCTTGAACAAGCAGCCATCTTGAACAAGCAGTCATCTTGAACAAGCAGCCATCTTGAACAAGCAATCATTTTGAACAAACAGCCACCTTGAACAAGAAGCCATCTTGAACAAACAGCCATCTTGAACAAACAACCATCTTGAACAAACAGCCACCTTGAACAAGCAGCCATCTTGAACAAACAGCCATCTTGAACAAACAGCCATATTGATCAAACAGCCATCTTGAACAAGCAGCCATCTTGAACAAGCAGTTATCTTGAACAAACAGCCATCTTGAACAAGCAGCCATCTTGAACAAGCAGCCATTTTGAACAAGCAGCCATCTTGAACAAGCAGCCATCTTGAACAAGCAGTCATCTTGGCGCATGTTGAGCCTAATAAAAATAAACTCGGAAAAAAAGTTCATCTCCCATTCCAGGCATAGCCTACCATTATTGATGCCACTGTGGAAATTACACAAGTAAACTTAGACAACATGACGCATTAACTGAATAAAACCAATATACTTATTTCCCCAAACACGTGAAGCAAACAACGGGGTTTCAGTAATTGGTTCACCTCTGTCTGTCTGTCCACAAGCATCATCAGTTTAGAATCGAGGAGCAACATCATTTCAATTGAATGTTATATTTTGAAAACGAATTGCAGCATGAACCAGAAAACGAACCTGTTTTTCGCAGAACTTTGGCTCTGAATTTGTCCCAATCACGCGCGTGCACAAAGAGGCGTGAGTAAAAAAACAAGATTACTCTGTCTGCTTGTCGGACAGTGAAAGAAAATTGAAAATCATTCCAAACAGGAAACTTAATGTTTCGGACGTCGTAAAGGACACAAACAACAGACATGAAAAACTTATGTAATGTGTTAAATAATGTGGTGTAAAAGACGCTGCATCAATGGCGGTAAGCTTCCGAATTGTTTTTTTTATATGACCTTTAAAATCTTTGTTTATTTCAATTGATTATACACTTGGACACTGTAGAACACAAGTTGCCTTTTGACACTTTCAAAAAAAAACCTTCCATTTAGCAGTATTGGACAAAATATTAATGGCATTTTACATCATCTCGACCAATCAAATTTGTTCTTGTTTCTCCCCTGCCCATGTTCTTGTTTCTCCCCTGCCCATGTTCTTGTTTCTCAAGACAGCGCAGGGTAATGTGTTCTATGAACTCTCTAGTTTTCCAAGTACTAATCACATTCTTCCAACTAACTTAACCCAACTTAACATTCCCATTCATTTATCTATTTTCCAATTTTTTTTTTTTTTCAGTTTAAAAAAAAAGAAAAAAAAGTTTGATTTCATCTCTCGGGACGAATTTGAGAAAGCCAGGGGTTCCAAGCAAACAGTGAGTTTGGTGGTGGACATTTAGTAGTGGACATTAAGAATCCAATGCCATAGATTCTTAATGCCCACCACCAACCTCTACACCGGGAAAAAAAATCCAGGGTCAGACAGTTCAAAGGTGAACATGCTGCCAACTGGGGTATCCTGCTGTCCCTGATCCAACAACACTCGACCTTCCATAGAAGTCTTCCATTCAAGTACAAAGTGTGCGGGCTTTACTCGTCGTCGCTTCCATGATTTGATGGAATCAGGTGACAAGTCGTAAGGTAAACCCAAAAAGGTCATGACCAAGCAAAGTGGTAAAACCCTCATTACACTAATTGTATTGTGTGGGAATTCCGCTCCAGGACAAGACAGCTGAAACGAGGAACAGGCAACATGATGACCGAACCAGCTAGCCATAATAAACCGATTCTAAAAATATATAAACATGATGGTGATTTCATGCGGTTTTGAAATTTGAAAAGTTCATTTTTGGAATGCAGCAAAATAATATGGAGTCTCATCGATGACGTAGCAATATTAACAGTCAGTTTCCCTTGTTTTAATCACTTAATGACTGCCTTTGGGACGTAATAGGATGTCAGAGGTCGTGTGCTCGCCTTTGAGCTGTATAATCAGGGTTTGATTCCAGACACGATTATAAAATGCCATCCTGGTTATAATCCAGGCAGGGTGTTGCATCAGTGAGTATGCCGTCCTTCAGAGGGAGATCGATCGAGCTGGGAGTCATTCCCCATTGGATTTCAAGGATTTCACAGTACCTTTTGTAAAAAGTCCATCAATGTGTGCTACCCTGGATAAATTCTGACCTCTCACCCTCGCTACTGCTGGAAAAAGCAATGGCAAACCACACAGTGTATCGTGTGCCTAGTGTCTGCGTTTGCTCAACACCGACACTCCGGAAAGAGCTCAGCGATGCGTTTAGTGATGTGAAACCGCACAAAAGAGAAAGTTTGTTATTATCTTGAGTCCTGTCAATTGCCCATTAAAGAGCTTGTATGAGATGTCAACATTGGACGTTGTCAAGGCCCTAAGGTTGAAAATAACATGACAGATCAAGAGTACATATTCACACAGCGATTCGAGTGGCCCTATATGTAGCTCCATGACATGTGTGCCTTCCAATCAGAATGAATTTATTTGTAAATTTAAAGATAATCTTTTTATTCTGCAGCAGATAAGCCAAAAATTGAATATTAAACAGAGGTCATTTCAAGAATAAAGGAAATAGGGCAGCATGGGGGATAAAATGAGGATTTGGGGAGTGGGAAAGGGTTAATTGAAAGTATGAATGGATTTTATTGTGGGTAAGAGTAAGGAGAAGGGAGAGGGATTTGAGTAGAGGAGAGGAGAGTCAGATGTTCCACCATTTGTCGTATGTAATATGTAGATGCCAACAAAACACCTTTGATGACTTGATGACTGTTTTACATCAATTAATTTGAAATTAGAAATGGATTTGCACAAAAATATATTTGGTGAATACATGTTATATTTTGATACATTAATTGGAGCATGAATCAGAAAACGAACCAAGTATTTTTTTTGTCTACAAAGTCGAGGCTCGTGTAAGAGCTAAGAGTTTAGCAGTACTTTGGCTGTGAATTCGCCCTGATCACGTGTACACAGAGAGGAGTGAAAAAAATTTCCTTTGTCTGCCTGACTGTCAATGAAACAAAGTTCAAAAACATTCCAAACAGGATATTTACTCTTTTTAAGGATGTCATAAAGGACACAGACAGCAGGCACGAATAACTAATGTAATGTGGGGGTTACTCCATTGAGACTTAATCCACAGGCAAGGGACCAGTGGGGCTATTGATGGTATGGGCGTGGCGTGCGCTCGGTTGTTGGAGCCACGCCCCCTTAAGAGTGATTTTGTGTTATAAAAGATGCGTGAGTTCCTGTATTAGTTTAGTTCTGTTGGAATAAAGGAGCTTTGATCAAGCCACGAAGTGTCTCGCCCTCTCGTTGTCCGCAACTCCTACATTGGTGACCCTGAAGGAGCTGTGCTCCAACTCGAATCGAAAGAATGGACGCGACAAAAAGCTGGAATTCGTCCGAGTTTCTTTATTGCATCAAATCAACTCCGGTACTCTGAAAAGCCCATTTATCGGGCAGCATTATATACAAGCACTCGAATATCTCATGCCGGAGCGTTTGCCTTTAAAAGGCGTGACTGGGCGTGTCCGGGAGACCTGGGCGAGTCTGGACATGCCCGGGAACGGCGAGACTGGGTGTCGCCGGACGGGCCGGGCGTGCCTGGACATGCCCGGGAACGGCGAGACTGGGTGTCGCCGGACGGGCCGGGCGAGCCCGGGAAAGGCGCGTCCGGGCATGCCCGGGAAAGGCGAGACTGAGTGTTGCCGGACGGGCCGGGCGTGCCTGGACATGCCCGGGAATGGCGAGACTGGGTGTCGCCGGACGGGCTGGGTGAGCCCGGGAAAGGCGAGTCCGGGCATGCCCGGGAAAGGCGAGACTGAGCGTCTCCGGGCGGTCTGGGCGAGCCCGGCACAGCGATCGCTCCGTGGTTGCGTCCTCGGCAGGTGTAAGGCAATTGTGTATGTTCAGCGGCAACCGCTACACAGTACACACGCCCCCCCAGAATCGACTTGGACCGGCAGGGTCAATTTAAGGGGGGTCCTGATGACCAGGCCGAAGCGACCCCTGGAGGGTCGTGGGGGGGGTCCGGTGTGGGGGTGGGTGGTCGAGCGGGAGGCACCATGGATGGGGGGCGGCCTCGCCGTGGAGGAAGGGCCAACCGAGGTGGTTGGTCGATGTCCATGTGCGCCGGCTTGAGGCGGTCCACCGAAATCCGGTCCGACCTGCCGCCGATGTCGATGACGAAGGACTTGTCGTCCCGTCGCAGGACCCGGAAGGGTCCGTCGTACGGCGGCCTGAGTGGCCCCCGGTGTGCGTCATGACGCACGAAAACGTACTCCGCTGTGCGAAGCGCTGGAGGGACTTAGGCCTGGGGATCACCGTGGTGGGACGTTGGCACGGGGGCAAACCGTTGGGCGGTCTCCTGGAGGTCCGAGCACTGGCGAGCTGCGGACCAGGGACTGTTGGCGTCGGGCACGAATTCGCCCGGGACGCATAGCGGCTGGCCGTAGACCAGCTCGGCGGTGGACGCCCGGAGGTCTTCCTTGGAGGCCGTGCGGAGGCCGAAAAGGACCCACGGTAGCCGGTCGGTCCAGCCGCCGTCCTGAAGGCCGGCCATGAGCGCGGCCTTCATGGAACGGCAGAACCGCTCGCACAACCCGTTGGCTTGGGGGTGGTAGGCCATGGTATGGTGGAGCCTGACCCCCAGGTTGCGGGCGACCGCACCCCACAGCTCCGAGGTGAACTGCGGCCCGTGGTCCGAAGAGATGTCCGCCGCTGCTCCGAAACGGGCGACCCAGGTGGCGATGAAAGCCTGCGCCACGTCGGCGGTGGTGGTGGAGACGAGGGGAACGGCCTCCGGCCACCTGGTGGTCCTGTCCACCATGGTGAGCAGGTGTGTGAAACCCCGTGATGGGGGGAGGGGGCCCACCAGGTCCACGTTGATGTGGTCAAAATGCCGTTCGGGCATGGTGAAAGGTGCCAGCGGGGCCTGGGTGTGTCGGTGGACCTTGGCCTGTTGGCAGGCCATGCAGGTGCTGGTCCAATCGCGGACATCCCGTCGAAGGCCGTGCCAGACGATTCGCGCCGACACCAGCTTCTGGGAAGCTTTCCGGCCCGGGTGGGAAAGGCCGTGGAAGGAGGCGAAGATGCGGCTTTGCCAGGTAACGGGCACGATGGGGCGAGGCTGGCCTTGCGAGACGTCGCAGAGCAGGACAGTGTCCGCGAAGGGGACGTCGGCCAGGCGGAGGCCCGTGTCTGCCGCCCGGAGGGCTTGCACCGTGGTGTCGGTGGTCTGGTCAGCCGCCATAAGCGCGAAGTCCACGCCGAGGTGGACCGCGTTCGCGCTGGCCCGAGAAAGACAGTCAGCCACGGAGTTGTCTTTGCCGGCGACGTGCCGGATGTCCGTGGTAAACTCCGACACGGCGGAGAGGTGGCGCTGCTGGCGGGCGGACCACGGCTCCATGACTTTGGCCATTGCGTAAACCAACGGCTTGTGGTCGACGAAAGCCGTGAAGGGTCGGCCCTCGAGGAGGTGGCGGAAATGGCGAACGGCCAGGTGTAGACCGAGGAGCTCGCGGTCAAACGTGCTATATTTGAGCTCGTTCGGCCGGAGTTGCCGGCTGAAAAAAGCGAGTGGCTGCCAAACCCCGTTCACCCATTGCTCATGTACGGCGCCCACCGCGTAGTCGGAGGCATCCATGGTGAGGGCGATGGGAGCGTTGAGCACCGGGTGAGCGAGCAGTGTTGCGTCGGCGAGGGCCCGCTTTGAGCTTGTAAATGCCGCGTCCATTGCTGCGGACCAGACGACGCCGTGTTTGGCCAGCTTGCCCCAGAGGGCTTCGTAGAGGGGCCGCATGAGCTGAGCAGTGCGGGGAACGAAGCGGTGATAGAAATTCACCATGCCGAGGAACTCCAGCAGGGCCTTGATGGAGCGGGGACGCGGAAACGCGGTGATGGCCTCGACCTTGGTAGGCAGCGGCATGGCCCCGTTCTTGGTGATGTGGTGGCCCAATAAATCAACGGCCGTCATGCCGAAGTGGCATTTGGACGGGTTGACGATTAGGCCGTGCTCGCTGAGGCGCCCGAACAGTGTTCGGAGGTGGAGGAGGTGCTCGGCCCGGGACGCGCTGGCGACGAGGATGTCGTCCAGGCAGACGAAGAGGAACGGCAGGTCACGCAGCACGCCGTCCATCAAGCGCTGGAATGCCTGAGCCGCGTTCTTGAGGCCAAATGGCATTCGAAGGAATTCGAATAAGCCGAACGGCATGATGATAGCCGTTTTTGGGACGTCGGCCGGCCTGACAGGTACCTGGTGGTATCCCCGTATCAAATCGATCTTCGAAAAAATGACCCGTCCTGCCAAACGGGCAGAGAACTCTTGAATATGCGGGATCGGATACCTGTCGGGGGTGGTAACGTCGTTAAGGCGGCGGTAGTCGCCACATGGGCGCCAGCTGCCCCCCGGCTTCGGTACGATGTGTAGTGGCGAAGCCCACGCGCTATCGGAGCGCCACACGATGCTGAGGTGTTCCAAAGCGTCAAACTCGGCTTAGGCCATGGCGAGCTTGGCTGGGTCGAGGCGGCGGGCTCTGGCGTAGACCGGTGGGCCCGTAGTTGGTATGTGGTGATCGATACCATGTCGTACCGCGACGGCCGAAAACGTCGGCCACGTGAGGGCCGGGAACTCCGCGAGCAAGCGAGCAAACTGGTTCGTCGCCGGGAGGGCGCATGCTAGCTCGGTCGGCGCGGAGCTGCTCAACGTGCATGCCAGGGAGCTGAAGGTCTCGGCGTTGACGAGGCGACGCCGTTTGACGTCAACCAGCAGCCCGTGTGCGCAGAGGAAGTCGGCGCCCAGCAGAGCCATGGGCATGCTTGCGGTCACAAAAGTCCAATGAAAGCGCTGGCTGCCGAAGCAGAGGGTGACGTTGCGCGGGCCAAAGGTGCGGATGGCCGATCCGTTGGCCGCCACCAAGGAGGGGCCGCAAACCGCGGACTGCCTGTCCTGATCGGAGGCGGGTATGACGCTCAGTTGGGTGCCGGTGTCACACAGGAAGCGCCGTCCGGACGCTTTGTCCATGATAAAAAGTAAGTTGCCCGTGTGGCCGGCGCTCATGGCTGGTAATGAACGCCGGCCCGGCCGTTTCCCGACTTGCCGAAAGTGCACGGGGGTCGGCATGTCCGGGCCTTTTGTCCGAACCTGGCATGGTAGTAACACCACGCCTGGTCAGGTGTAGGCCCCGGTCGTCGTGTTGGAGGCGGTCGGCGCGGCGTAGCGGCCGCCAATTGCGCCAGCAGTTCGGCCGCCGACCGTGCCGGGTGCTCGGGCGCCTTGGGCGTTGCTTCGGACGGCGGCGGGCTCCAGGTCGCTGCCCCGATGCGTTGGCCTGCCGAGGAGATCTTGTCGGCTTCCCTGGCGAGGGCGCGGGGATCCGTGATCTGCGTGCTTGCCAGGGCGAGGCGTACCTGGCTAGGCAGCTGATGGAGGAACAGCTCTTGAAAAAGAAAATCCGGGGCGTGCTCCCCGAGCAACGAGAGCATGTAATCCATTCGCTCGGACGGGCGCGTGTCGCCGAGCTCGGGCAGGTCGAGCAGGCGCCGTGCGCGTTCCGCCGATGAGAGGGCGAAAGCGTCGAGGAGTAGCTTCTTGATCGTTCCGTACTTGTCAGTGGCTGGCGGGTGCTGGAGGAGGCTGAGGGCGCGGGTCGCGGTGGCTGAGCCGAGTGCTGCTACCACATGATGGAAGCGGGTGTCGTCAGCGGTGATGCCTCGCAGGGCGAACTGGGAGTCCGCCTGGGCGAACCAAACCGCCGTGTGAGCCTCCCAGAAGGTAGGCAGTTTGAGGGCAACTGCCGTGTCCATGTCGGTAGGTCACCAATGAAGGAGCTGTGCTCCAACTCGAATCGAAAGAATGGACGCGACAAAAAGCTGGAATTCGTCCGAGTTTCTTTATTGCATCAAATCAACTCGGGTACTCTGAAAAGCCCGTTTATCGGGCAGCATTATATATAAGCACTCGAATATCTCATGACGGAGCCTTTGCCCTTAAAAGGCGCGACTGGGCGTGTCTGGGAGACCTGGGCGAGTCTGGACATGCCTGGGAACGGCAAGACTGGGTGTCGCCGGACGGGCCGGGCATGCCTGGACATGCCCGGGAAAGGCGAGACTGAGCGTCTCCGGGCGGTCTGGGCGAGCCCGGCACAGCGATCGCTCCGTGGTTGCATCCTTGGCAGGTGTAAGGCGATTGTGTCTGTTCAGCGGCAACCGCTACAACCCCGTCTTTCTCTCGAACGTTTTTGGAGCTTCAAACGAACATGGCGACAAGCGCAGTTTCGATTGAACCACCGGAGTTTTGGGAATGACAAGCTGCCATTTGGTTCGCACAAGCTGAGGCCCAATTCGCCATTCAGAGCATTTCTGCGGACGACATGAAGTATTATTATGTCGTGTTTGCGCTCAGCGGCTCCACGGCGACCAGAGTGGTGAGCCTTCTCCATGATCCTCCAAAGGGCCGCAAGTGCGAGACGCTAAAGGCGCTGCTGCTCGTAACCTTCAAGCTCAATGAGGCCGAGCGCACCCGCCAGCTACTTTCTCTACCCGGGCTGGGCGACTCCAAGCCGTCGGAGCTGATGGACCATATGTTGTCTCTCCTGGGCAGCCCCCGGCCATGTTTCCTCTTCAAAGAACATGTTCCTGCAACACTGCCAGGTCAGGTACGGACAGCCCTGGCCAACTCGTCTGTTAAGGATTTCCACGCCCTGGCCAGGGAAGCAGACAAGTATTTCTCCGCCAGACAGCAATGTAGTGCAGCTGCATGGGACCCTGGCCCCGTCGAGCCTGCGCCGTTGGCGGACACCGTCGTGGCCGCCATTATGGCCCAGCGGCGGAAGGCCCCAGGCTTGTGCTTTTACCACACAAGGTTTGTGCCCAAGGCCAATGCATGCTGGCCACCCTGCAGCTTCAGTGAGTCGGGAAACGGGATGGCCGGCACTCGTTAACTGCCATGAGCGTCGGCCGTTCGGGCAGTTTGTTGTTCATTTCGGACACCGACTCCAGACATCGTTTCCTCTGCAACACAGGGGCCCAGGTGAGCGTTCTACCTGCGTCGGCATCGGACCGGGAGGCCGGGAGTCATGGCCCCGCCCTGGAAGCCACCAACGGCAGTGCTATTCAGACTTTTGGCAAACGGACCGTGGCACTGTGCTTGGGTGGGCAGCGGTTTACATGGGATTTTGTCATGGCGAGGGTGTCCACCCCCTTGCTGGGCGCTGATTTCCTCTGCGCCAATGGCCTATTGGTGGATGTTAAAAATCGGTGTCTCATTAATGCGGAGACATTCAGTTTTCTTCCATGCTCGCTGAGCGGGTCCGCCTCGACGAGGCTTGCGTACACGCTCTCGACCTCCGATGAGTTCGCCCACCTCCTCACCGAGTTCCCGGTCCTTACACAGCCCACCTTTTTGGCCGTTGCCGTCAAGCACGGGATGGAGCATCACATTCCGACCACCGGCCCACCTGTCTACGCTCGGGCTTGACGCCTCGATCCGGCGAAACTCGCTATCGCAAAGGCGGAGTTCGACACGTTGCAGCATCTTGGTATCGTGCGACGGTCCGACAGCCCGTGGGCCTCGCCTCTCCACATTGCGCCAAAGCCGGGTGGTAGTTGGCACCTGTGTGGGGATTATTGCTGCCTTAACGACGCCACTACCCCTGACGGCAACCCAATCCCGCACATCCAGGATTTTTCTGCCCGCTTGGCCGGTAAGGTTGTTTTTTTCTAAGGTGGACCTCGTTTGTGGTTACCACCAGGTCCCCATCCGGCCGCAGGATGTTCCTAAGACTGCGGTGATTACACCGTTCAGGCTTTCGAATTCCTCCGTATGCCTTTTGGGCTCAGGAATGCGGCCCAGGCTTTCCAGCGCCTGATGGAAAGTGTGTTGCGGGATTTGCCGTTTCTGTTCGTCTACCTGGACGATATCCTCATCGCCAGCGATTCCAGGACGGAGCACATGCTTCACCTCCGAACGCTCTTTGAACGTCTCAGTCAGCACGGCCTTATCATTAACCCGGCCAAGTGCTTGTTTGGGGTGGCTTCAATTGACTTTCTCGGCCACCGCATCATGAGGGAGGGGGCCATCCCACTGCCGTCTAAAGTGGAAGCTGTGAAGGGTTTTCCGCGCCCCCTCACCATCAAGGCCCTGCAGGGGTTTTTGGGCATGGTGAACTTTTACCATCGTTTCGTGCCCGGTGCAGCCCATCTGATGTGGCCCCTTCATGAGGCCCTCAAGGGCAAGCCGACCAAACGTGCCATTGACTGGACCAAGGAGATGGCCAAGGCTTTCATGGATGCTAAACTGGCCCTTGCCAGCGCAACCATGCTGGCGCATCCATCGCCCGACGCACCGATTTATCTTACCACGGACGCTTCGGACTACGCGTTTGGCGCCGTGCACGAGCATTGGGTCAACGGGGCCTGGCACCCGCTTGCTTTTTTTTAGCCGGCAGCTCCGCCCTAACGAACAAAAGTACAGTACCTTCGATCGTGAGCTCCTGGGCCTCTACCTAGCTGTCCGACACTTTCATTACCTGTTGGAAGCCCGCCTGTTCACGGCATTTGTGGACCACAAGCCCCTGGTTTTTGCCATGGCCAAGGTCTCGGAGCCGTGGACTGCCCGTCAACAATGCCAGCTCTCCTTCGTTTCCGAGTTCACGATGGACATCCAACATGTTGCTGGGAAGGATAATACGGTCGCCGATTGTCTCTCCCGGTCCATAGTTGGCGCGGTTCACCTTGGCATCGACTACACCCGCATGGTGGCTGATCAGATCGCCGACCCGGATGTCCAGGCCTGCAGGGCGGTGGTCACGGGGCTTCGACTGTCTGATGTGCCGTTCAAGGGCACGGGCACCACGCTGCTGTGTGACGTATCTTTGGGACAGCCTTGCCCCGTCGTACCCACCAGCTGGAGACGGCTGGTGTTCGATGCCATCCACGGTCTTTCTCACCCAGGCAGGAAGGCGTCGCAAAAGTTGGTGGCGGCGAAGTTCGTTTGGCACGGGCTCAGGAAGGATGTGCATGACTGGGCCAACACCTGCGTCGAGTGTCAACGCTCGAAGGTGCATCGCCATACCCAGGCCCCATTGGTGCCACTCACAGTGCCCGACCGCCGGTTTGACCAGGTTAACGTGGACCTCGTGCCTTACGACGGGCCGTTCCGCATTCTGGAGGCCGGGGACAAGTCCTTCGTGGTCGACATCGGCTGCAAACCGGACCACCTTTCGGTGGACTGCCTCAAGCCGGCTCATTTGGACCTAGACCAGCCCTCTCGGTTGGCTCAACCCCCACGGCGAGGCCATCCCCCGTCGGGTAAGTCCCCAGTTGGCCCGCCCACCTCCCAGCCGCTAACAGTCCCTGCTCGGGTCATCATTGGTCGTTTCGGCCGGGTGGTTAAAGCCCCCCGAAAACTGACATTGCCCATGTGAGTGAATTCTGGGGGGGGGGGGGGGGGGGCATGTGGGGGTTACCCCATTGAGACATAATCCACAGGCACGGGACCAGTGGGGCTATTGATGGTATGGGCGTGGCGTGCACTCGGTTGTTGGAGCCACGCCCCCTTAAGAGTGATTTTGTGTTATAAAATATGCGTGAGTTCCGGTATTAGTTTAGTTCTGTTGGAATAAAGGAGCTTTGATCAAGCTACGAAGTGTCTCGCCCTCTCGTTGTCCGCAACTCATACAGTAACATGTTTAAATAAGGTGGTGTAAAAGAAGCTGCATTAACGGCGGTAAACTTGTCGGAATTTTTTTCTACAACCTTTAAAATCTTAATTTTATTGAAATTGAATTATATTTGAACACAAATCGCCTCTTTTGACACTTTCAAAATTCCTTCCATTTAGCAGTACTTGAAGAAAATATTACGGAATTTTCCGTTATCACAACCAATCGAATTTGCCGCTCATAGACCCCACCCATGTCCTTGTTTCTCAAGACACAGACAGGGCAATGTGTTCTATGAACTCTCTAATTCATTTAAAGTTTTAACATATGTTTCAATGTTACAAGTGTAGCGGTTACCTTATTCACATGTCGCGGTTATCTTATCCGCATGTGACGGTTACCAATACCATATGTTTGGTCTAACCCATGCGCACGGGCGTTTGGTTGTGTGGTCGTGACGCACGCGTGGCTGTTGGAGCTACGCCCTCCGAAGAGGGTTTTTGGTTTTATATAAGCCGTTACGACTTCCGTTCGCGAGCAGTTGCTGGAGATTTCTGTACAATAAACAAGCTTTGTACCCAACGAAATGGCCTTTTCTTCTCGCCTTCGGCAACTCCTAAACTGGTGACCTCGGTCGCCCCCGAACGTCTTCGGGGGCTGCAAATGAACACGACAGTATTGCGACCGCAATTTCTTCCACAAGACCTAAACTCGAACTGCCGGAGTTTTAGCAACGACGAGCGGCCATGTGGTTCGCGCATCGCGCTCGGTTCCTCCTCTACGACTAGAGGGGCGAGCCTGCTCCGGGACCCTCCAAAGGAATGCCGTTACGAGGCGTTGGCGGCACGGCTACTTCGTCGCCTTCGCGCGCACTGCTGCTCGTAACCTTCGCGCACACAGGCAGAGCACTGCTGCTTGTAACCTCCACGCACACAGGCCGAGTACGGCTGCTCGTAACCTCCGCGCACACAGGCCGAGCACTGCTGCTCGTAACCTCCGCGCACACAGGCCGAGCACTGCTGCTCATAACCTCCGCGCACACAGGCCGAGCACTGCTGCTCGTAACCTCCGCGCACACAGGCCGAGCACTGCTGCTCGTAACCTCCGTGCACACAGGCCGAGTACTGCTGCTCGTAACCTTCCCGCACACAGGCCGAGCACTGCTGCTCGTAACCTCCATGCACACAGGCCGAGCACTGCTGCTCATAACCTCCGCGCACTGGAGTCTCATTACCTTCACGTGCGCTGGAGCCTCGTTACCTTCGCGCGCACTGCTGCTCGCCACTGCCGCAACTCCTACTGCTGCAACTACAACTGCTACCACTGCTCGCCACTCCCGCAACTCCTACTTCTGCAACTACAACTGCTACCGCTGCTCGCCACTCGCGCAACTATGACTCCTACTCTACATCCTCGGGAGGCCCGCGAGGAACCTCGGCAGCCTCCCCCGTGGCCTTGACCAGCCCCTCGGTCGGCTCAACCCCACGGCTGCGTTTTTTCGCGCGTACCGGGGCCGGGCCCTGCTCGAGCCTTCTCGGCACTGCCGAGCGCGCCTGCGAACTACGTACACGCCCGTGGCGTGCCTTCCGGGGGGGCGCATGTAGCGGTTACCTTATTCACATGTCGCGGTTATCTTATCCGCATGTGACAGTTACCAATACCATATGTTTGGTCTAACCCACGCGCACGGGCGTTTGGTTGTGTGGTCGTGACGCACGCGCGGCTGTTGGAGCCACGCCCTCCGAAGAGGGTTTTTGGTTTTATATAAGCCGTTACGACTTCCGTTCGCGAGCAGTTGCTGGAGATTTCTGTACAATAAACAAGCTTTGTACCCAATGAAATGGCCTCTTCTTCTCGCCTTCGGCAACTCCTAAACAAGCATACTTCCTATCCACGAGTTTATTCAAGATACAGTAATATACTGTACTCCAACTATTATCCAGCACAAACACCTTTTAAATGTCAAGGACAAAAGTGTGTGTCTTTCAGAAGAAATGTCACTCTCAACCAAGACAAACAAATCCCGATAACAGTTTACTTTTCCAAAATTGCTAAACGTTAAATAACTCGTTTATTCTTTGCGAAAAAACTGGGACCTTTAACGTCTAACAACTATATGCTGAGCTATCCTGCCAGCACATAATAAGTCCATTAGCCATCATTTGTAAGGGATAATAATAGTTTGGTTGATACTTTCATCTTTAGGGAATGATCTATCTATATATATATAAATGCGAGTTGTCTGTGTGTGTGTGTGTGTGTTCAGTTTTTGTGTGTCCGCGTTTTATTCAGAGATGGATGAACGGATCTTCATCAAACTTTCAGAGGTTTATCAGTGAGTACCTGGGAGTGTTTTAGGAAGAAAAAAAAATTTGAAAAACAAAAGTTCGTTATTTTGGAGTTTAAAAAAAATAAAAAATAAAAATCGCTCGATAGTGCCTAAGCTTTTTATAATTAATGACAGTTATATACAAGTACACATTCACATAAATAAATACAAAACAATCACCAGACATTTGAATACAAATAAATCAAACAATTCCCCGGAAGTGTACGAAGTTGGTAGTATGACTTCTTCTTCTTCCTGATCAGCAACACACAACTCAGAAACATGATGAACGCTACATTCACCCACCAGCATATATATTGTTGCGAATATGGAATTTGGCCTCCATATCCGCTTGTAAATATTCCCCTATTTCCCCAATACTCCCCAACTATCCCCAATCCCCCATTCCCTAGTCCCATTGTCTGTAAACAACAATCAGTAGAGCCGACCTTCCCCTTTTTCCCCCATTAAATGTCGTGCCCAGGTCCACCGCACCACACGTAGACAACTTTCGGACATCTTGCTAGTTATTCTTAGTCTATGTCAGTTAAGGACTCGTTTCCATTAATTATGACTCTTCGTTGCACCAGAATGTGATTATATGGCACCAGTAGTGAGTTTAGGACCTTTCCCATACCTCCTCCCATCTTCTTCCCCAAACAACAACAACAACAACAGAGGGGCACGGCGCTGCGCGGGGGGGAGTGTGCGTCCTGACACTGGCTCGGTTAGCCGCCATTGACAATGCGCTCCAGACCATGTGCTCCACGGGGTTACCACAAAGGGGCTGGCTGTCAGCTCCTCGTCAAGGGCGGAGCCTGGTAAACCCCCCGCACGCACCCAATGAGAAGCAACGTGCCGATTCCACGAGGCGGAGCTAACGAGCCGAGGGCGTGTCACTCCCCGCCGGATATACGCGGCCCCGTACCGGACGTGACGTCAGATGCGCCCCCAGCCTGAGCAGACAAGTCACCATCTCCGAGCGCTGTGACCTTCCCGCATCTCTGGACCGGACCGAGTCGATTCTGACCTTTGAGCCCAGGTGCACCTGGAGCCATCGATCCTGCCTTTCCTAGCCATCAAACCCCGTGTGAGTCAGCCTTTTGTCCCGTTTATCTGTCGTCTGTTGGGAATAATATAAGAGTGTGTCTAAGTGCTTATCTTACTATGCTGTCCCTCTGGTAGTTGTAATCTAACCTTCCGTAACAATATAACCTCCTCCGGAGGTCTTGAGAACTGAACCCTGGGTGTCGTGTCATTTGAAACCCAGCCGTGTGTCCTTTTCCTTTATTGCCTTTATTGACCTAGCGTAGCGCGATTAGTCAACGTTCGAGTATAATCGGGTAACTTGTGCAGACGTGGTCATACCAAAACCGCTCGGTAAATAACATCTAAGCCACGTCTGTAACAATTGGTGTCGAGGAGTGGAATTCGAACCCGGGACTAAATTTATTAGGCCCAAATTTGTAACAAGTAGAATCGATTCGGAGCGCGTTTCCCGCGCGAAATTATAACGGCCGAAATTTGTTTTGTTGTATAAAAACCCGAATTTTGAAAGTCGCGCTATGGCAGACCAAGACAGCTGGGGTCCGGTAGGGGAGAGTGAGGCAGGGTCGGTCCAGGACCAAATTGAGGGACATGAGGGACAGGAGGAGAGCGAAGCAGCGAGGGTAGCAGACGCACAAAATAGCGTCGTTGTGCCCGACATTGCGGGAGCGCAAAATGGCGCCTCGCTGATCACCGCGCCCGCGACCGTGGCAGCGCCGCCGATGGATTGGGGCCTATTTATGGAGAAAATGAAGGCCCTTATGGCCCAGAATAGTGAGCGATTGGAGAACTGGATGGATGCTCAGAGTGAGCAAATGGGGGTAATGAGGGACGAAGCGAGGGGTACTGGTGAGAAGGTAGACAAAAATTTTGAGGGGTTAGACGATGGGATAAAAGAGGTGAGAAATGGGTTAACGGGGGTAGAAAACAGAATGACCGCTCAAGAGAATCAGATAGAGGGAGTGAAAAATGGGTTAGAGGGGTTAGAAAACAGGATGGAAGGCAAATTGAGGGACATGAGGGACCAAGCGGAAAGGGAAGTTAACCAAATGGGGCAGCAGATAGAGGGGGTCAGAATGGGGGTAGAAACCAAACTGGATGCTCACAGGGAGGAAATGGAGCAGATGAGGGTGGCATCTGGGCAGGAGATGCAAGTGATGGGAGAGGAGATCAGAAGAGGAGTGAGTGAGGAGGTCGGAGGAGTGCGCGAGGAGGTGAGGCACTGTAAGGAGCACATGGAGAAGGAGGTGAGAAAGGGGACTGTAAAGTTACAAGGGGGAATAGAGGTCCTGACGCAGGAGGTGGAACAGCTGACGGAGGGACAAAAAGAACTAACGGACCAGGTAAAGAAGAACACAGCGGTAATAGGAGGTTTAAAAGCGACACAAAATGACCTAAAAAATGACTTGGTAGCGACGAAGAGGGAATGTCAGATGGTACGTGAGGGACTGACAACGAGGTTGGACGAGGTGGTAGAGGTAATGGAGACGAAGGACCGGCAGGTGAGGACGCACATGGAAACGGTCAAGGTAGCCTTGGAGGACGAGCTTGAGGAGACGTACCGGGGAATGAAGGAGGTGAAGCAGAAATTAGAAGAAGTGGAAGAAGGGGTGAGCGAAATTAAGAAGCGACGGAGAGAGGATAAGAAGGAGATAAAAGAGGAGATAAAAGAATTGGTCCAAAGTCTGTGTTTGGATCGTGATGATGTGCTCATTAACCGGATGAGGGATTCGCAGGTGATGGAGGAGAAGCGAAGAGGAAGAGGACCCGGTGTAAGTGGTGACCAATATGGTCGTGCGTATGATGCGCCAGGGGATTTAATAAGCTTGGGGGTCGAGATAGACCCGGGTGTTCGTGAGAGGCCGTTGGTGAAGTGTGCGACAGGTCTGGTGTGCGAAAAAGGAGGTGTGCAAGAAAGTCCGACTCTGGGGTGTGTGAGGAAAAAGTGCGTGCCAAGGAGTGAGGGTGCTGGCGAGAGTGAGTCGGTCGTAGCGCGTGTGCGAGGGAGCACATGGGAGCGTGGTGTGGTGAGTGTTACAGAGGGTGTGACGGGAGAGTGTGCGCAAGGGTGTGCGCGAGAAAGGTGTGTGACGGACAGGTGCATGGGGAAAGAGTGCGCTGTCAAAGGCAAGGAAGAATGCACACCTGTGGTGAGTGTTACAGAGGGTGTGACGGGAGAGTGTGCGCAAGGGTGTGCGCGAGAGAGGTGTGTAACGGACAGGTGCATGAGGAAAGAGTGCGCTGTCGGGAGTAAGGGCGAGTGCGTTGTCAAGAATGGAGGTGAGAGTAGTGAGAGTGACAAGGAGAGTGAGTTGGTTGTGACAGGTGAGCGAGGATGTACACCTGGGATGGAAGGATGCACACCTGGAATGGTAGAGCGTGAGTGGGAATGCACGCTGGAGTTGGTGGTGAGGCACGTGGTTGGGTGTGCGAATGAGGGCACACCTGTGATTGTCACAGAGGAGGTGACCGAGGAGGGGGCGCGAAGCGGTGTATTGGTGAGGTGTGCGACCAACGAATGTGTGCCAAGGTGTTCGGTGGTCAGGTGTGTGACCAAGTCTGTGAGTGGAATGAGAGTACCTGGGTGTGTAAGGAAAGGTACGACGAGGAGCATGGAGACGGCTGGATGTGTGAGCAAGGAACGGGCAGTGGGGTGTAAGAATCCAGGTGAAGCATCGACGGTAACCAGGTTAGAGGTTAGGTCGACTTTTAGCCGAAGCGGGCCCTCGGTGCGTGCCGGGCCTCGCTTTGAACGGCCGCGTCCAGGCTCCACTAGGTGGAGCGGGCAGCTGGATAGGAAGGGTCGTCATGGCGACCACGTTTTGTGGAGACGTGCCGGCAGGTCGAGATCGGGACAGTGGATGGCTCCACGCCGAGGTGGTGCGTGGGATCTCGGCCCGGGTAAGCCCCCGTCCCTGCCCCGAATGCCGGACGCATCCAGCCGCTGGCACAGAACAACCCGCATTCATGGCTTGGCTTTGGACAGGGATTGGCGCACCGAGAGGCATTAGTGAGGAGACTGGGTGATGAGGTTAGTGTTTTGGACCCAAAATTAGAGAAAAACAAAATTTGATGATTGGCAAAGGATTGGCAGTAGTGATTGGCAGATGATGGGTAGTGATTGGCAAATTTATAATTTGTTGAAATTTGATGTGCAAAATTGGTAGTGAGAGACCCCCGATGTGGTGGGATGGCATCCCTGCCACCCTTCCCATGTTGGGGGCAAAGGAGCACTAGATTATGGGGTGTATGGCAGTGAAAACTAGCCCGGGTGGGTTAGGTTATAATTGTAGGGATCTAGCGAAGATGACATTAGGTGACGTTAAGTTTAGTTAGTGACTGATACCTGTAGTGGGGACGCAGGTAGATCAGTGTGGATGATAATGACGTGGGAGCGCAATAGTTTAAAGGGACGACTGGGAAGCGCAAGTTTCAGAAGGGAGTAGTTAGCTGAGATGATGCTGTGTGTGTGAAAATTGAACAGGTGTGATTGCACAGGTGTGCAACTGGACAGGTGTGATTGCACAGGTGTGCAACTGGACAGGTGTGTGGAGCAGTGTGTGAGTAGTGAGTGTGTGGATCAGCGCGAATGCGCTTGGGGAGAGAAGGGTGCAGGTGGCACCAGGTGTGAGAGCACAGGTGTGCAGGTACAGGTGTGTGGAGAGAGTTGGAGTAAGTGGTACGGAGTGGTGTGCATGGTGCGAAGGTGTGGATGGGGGAAGAGTGGACCCCTATCACGGATACCCGGGGCGGGTAGTGAAAGTGTTAGGTAGAGGGTGTAGGTAAATTGTGGTTGGATATTGGCATTTGTGGTGCGGTTGCAGAATGGTGTTGTGAATGGGTGCATTAGTGTTGTGGAAATGGCTGGGCGTGTAGCCTGTTAGTGTGTGTAGTTGGTTGGGCACTCCACCACTGTGAGGATGTCGGCCAGGTGAGGCCGCAGGTGGGCTCTGGGAGCCGGTAGAATTGTGGATGGGGCCCGAGGATCCGGAGGATGGACCCGGGTAGCCCAGTGCCAGAGAGGGCACCGAGTGGGGAGAGTGCCAGAGGGCCTTCCCCAGGTAGTTAGGTTAGGGTAAGGAGCAGGTAAGCTCGGAGGCAACTGCAGTGGTGGAGGTGTGCAGGTGGGTAGACCCACTGGGAGAGGTACACGCCACAGCCCAGAAATTGTGCGAGGGCACCGGGAGATGAATCGGGGGAGTGAGACCCCAAATTGAAGAGCACCACAGTTTGGCCAATGGGAATTGGTTTTTTAGAACCCATAGTGTAAGAGGGCCAATGGTTTGGCCGGAGAAAGACCCCGGGTAGTGTAAAGTTGTTAAAGTCATTTAGGAAATAGTTAGGATTGATGAACCTGTCGCACCATACGCAGCCACTTGCCTGTGGTGATGATGATGACTCCACACCTGTGTTTTCTTTGTTCTGTTGCAGGAAGTAAGGACTACTGTTGGATTTGTGAGACGCATCACGACGTGGATGAGACATTCGGGTGATTCCATCTCTCCCTCCCTAGGAGGGACTGATGATGAATTGGTAATGGCAAATTATGATGTTGAGTTGAAAATGGCAAATTTGATTGGTTAGGAGGGAGAGAAGACGAATTTGGTTTATGGGAGGAACGGGGAAGACAGTAGGGATGTTTGTTGATTTGTAAAGTAGATGTTTATGGGTAGTGTTGTGTTGTGTGGATACAGTAAGGGGTAAGGGAGGGGCCATGTAGGTTACCTGGTGGGGGGGGGGGGCGTACGATAGAAACGTACCTGTCTCACCTGGTTCCCATGTGCCCCCAGTGTGCATCATCTTACATTGCGTGCACTTTTGCGCCCTTACCACCTTACTCACTTGTCTTTTCTTTTGTCTCCCACCTCCGAGGATCTGGCTTTGGGGTAGAGAGAGAGGAGAGAGAGGTGCTGGCTACGCAGTTGTGGGCCTGCACTTTCGCTGCTTGCTGCTTGGATCGATACACCATATGGACCGCAATGTTTGTGGCCACCCACCATGGACCGCAGCTCTTTTGCGGCCAAGCACCACCCGTGGATGGACCTATGGGTCAACGTGGCACCTATGCCATGCAGGTGAACCACTTTTAGTTGACACCACTGAAGGCCACAATATAGAAATGGACGCGGTTGGCGCCTTTCTTTATTTTTTAAAAGAGGCAAGAAGGCCAAGTGCACCACACGAAGGCAAGACCAGCGGCAGAACATCGGCCGGCTGCGACACCACCGGTGATTTATAGACACTTTATTGGTGCACCGGATGGTGCTCACTGTGTGATGGGGTGGTGCTTGATGCTTGGAAGGGGTGCTCTGCACATTATTAAAGGCCGTAGGCCACAGAGCACTCGTGGGTTGGTGTATCGATGCTAGCATGCGTGCTCTCTCTATGCATAACATCTGCATGTGTTCCTCCAAAAACAGGTCCTGGATCGTAGTGTAAATATCAGCGTAGTCTTGTGTAAATAATGCTCCCTACCGGCTGTATGTTTAGTTTGAGGATTCTTTCCGGATTCGGTTATCCTGTGGGTGTGTTTCTGTGAGGAGAAGGGTGCAACGTCGCAGGGGGACATATTTACTCATTTGTGAATATCTGTAAAACTGTCGCACTCAGGGTAGAGTTAATAGTAGAGGGAACTACATTGCGTGCCACACTAAAGTAGGTAAAAATTTATCGGGTCGGGACGCCCCGAGGGTAGAGAAGGGTGCAATGTTGCGAATATGGAATTTGGCCTCCATATCCGCTTGTAAATATTCCCCTATTTCCCCAATACTCCCCAACTATCCCCAATCCCCCATTCCCTAGTCCCATTGTCTGTAAACAACAATCAGTAGAGCCGACCTTCCCCTTTTTCCCCCATTAAATGTCGTGCCCAGGTCCACCGCACCACACGTAGACAACTTTCGGACATCTTGCTAGTTATTCTTAGTCTATGTCAGTTAAGGACTCGTTTCCATTAATTATGACTCTTCGTTGCACCAGAATGTGATTATATGGCACCAGTAGTGAGTTTAGGACCTTTCCCATACCTCCTCCCATCTTCTTCCCCAAACAACAACAACAACAACAGAGGGGCACGGCGCTGCGCGGGGGGGAGTGTGCGTCCTGACACCGGCTCGGTTAGCCGCCATTGACAATGCGCTCCAGACCATGCGCTCCACGGGGTTACCACAAAGGGGCTGGCTGTCAGCTCCTCGTCAAGGGCGGAGCCTGGTAAACCCCCCGCACGCACCCAATGAGAAGCAACGTGCCGATTCCACGAGGCGGAGCTAACGAGCCGAGGGCGTGTCACTCCCCGCCGGATATACGCGGCCCCGTACCGGACGTGACGTCAGATGCGCCCCCAGCCTGAGCAGACAAGTCACCATCTCCGAGCGCTGTGACCTTCCCGCATCTCTGGACCGGACCGAGTCGATTCTGACCTTTGAGCCCAGGTGCACCTGGAGCCATCGATCCTGCCTTTCCTAGCCATCAAACCCCGTGTGAGTCAGCCTTTTGTCCCGTTTATCTGTCGTCTGTTGGGAATAATATAAGAGTGTGTCTAAGTGCTTATCTTACTATGCTGTCCCTCTGGTAGTTGTAATCTAACCTTCCGTAACAATATAACCTCCTCCGGAGGTCTTGAGAACTGAACCCTGGGTGTCGTGTCATTTGAAACCCAGCCGTGTGTCCTTTTCCTTTATTGCCTTTATTGACCTAGCGTAGCGCGATTAGTCAACGTTCGAGTATAATCGGGTAACTTGTGCAGACGTGGTCATACCAAAACCGCTCGGTAAATAACATCTAAGCCACGTCTGTAACAATATCAACCCCATTCCTCTCCTGCCTCCCTCCCCTCCCCTCCTTTTCCCCTCACTCTCCCCCTCCCCTCCCCCCATCCCCCCTTCCCTTTCCCCTTTTCCCCTCCCCCCCTCCCCTCCCCCTACTCCTACTACCCCTACTTTAGGCCAAGTTGATAAAGGTAGCAGAGGCAATGCAGTCCTAAGGTGACTTCGAGGAAATATCAACGATCTGCACTGGTGATGCAGCTCTCGCCTTCACTGGATGCGGTTCAAAGGTCAATGTGGCGTGCCTAATCGCCTGGTGCATCAAGGGCTGATAGAAAGCTACTTTAGAGGTGACATCACCACCCTGGGAAAGAAAGGCAATCGAAAAGAAAAACATAAACAGATGGGGGAAAAAACAGTCATTTTCCTGAAGTCTTTTCAGGGCAGCCATCGTGGGTTTAAACTTATTGAGTATTCAGCTTGAATATTGTGAAACAACTACAGTGATCTATAACATTGTCATGAAGGAACTGCGCTCCAACGCGAGTCGAAAGAAGTGACGCGACCAAAGACGGAATTCGTCCGAGTTGCTTTATTGAAACAAAACAGCTCAGGTATTCTGACAAAAGCCCGTTTATCGGGCAGCAATATATATACACATTTATGTCGGGAAGTTTGCCCGGCAAAAGCTATACCGGGCATGCCCGGGTGTCAAGGGCGAGCCTTGGAAAGGCGAGTCTGGACCTGCCCGGGCGTGTTTGGCTGCGGCCTGGCAAGTCGAGGCTGGGCGTGCCCGGGCGCTCTGGACGAGCACTGGAAAGGCGAGAGCGGGCATGCCCGGACGCTCTGGGCGAGCCCTGGAAAGGCGATAGCGGGCATGCCCGGACGCTCTGGGCGAGCCCTGGAAAGGCGATAGCGGGCATGCCCGGACGCTCTGGGCGAGCCCTGAAAAGGCGATAGCGGGCATGCCCGGACGCTCTGGGCGAGCCCTGGAAAGGCGAGAGCGGGCATGCCCGGGAAAGACGAGACCAGGCGTGCCCGGGAGGTTCGGGCGTGCCCAGGAACAGTGAGTCCGGGCATGCCCGGGAGAGGCGCGTCTGGCCGTGTTCTGGCCGGTGCAAGGCGATTGTGTGCATCCAGCGGTAACCGCTACACACGCCCCTCCAGAATCGACCTGCACCGGCAGGGTCAATTTAAGGGGGGTCCGGATGACCCGGCCGAAGCGACCCCTGGAGGGTCGTGGGGAGGGGTCCGACGTGGTGGTGGGTGGTCGAGCGGAGGGAACTGTGGACGGGGGGCGGCCTCGCCGCAGAGGAAGGGCCAACCGTGGTGGTCGGTCGACGTCCATGTGCGCCGGTTTGAGGCGGTCCACAGAAATCCGGTCCGGCCGGCCGCCGAAGTCGACGATGAAAGACTTGTCGCCCCGTCGCAGGACCCGGAAGGGCCCGTCGTACGGCGGCCGGAGTGGCCCCCGGTGCGCGTCATGACGCACAAAGACGTACTCCGCTGTGCGAAGCGCCGGGGGGACGTAGGACTGGGGGCCACCGTGGCGGGACGTCGGCACGGGGGCAAATCGTCGGGCGGCCTCCTGGAGGTCCGAGCGCTGGCGAGCGGCGGACCAGGGACTGGTAGCGTCGGGCACGAATTCGCCCGGGACGCGGAGCAGCTGGCCGTAGACGAGCTCGGCGGCGGACGCCTGGAGGTCTTCCTTGGGGGCCGTGCGAAGGCCCAAAAGGACCCACGGCAGCCGGTCGGCCCAACCGTCGTCCTGAAGGCCGGCCATGAGTGCGGCCTTCATGGAGCGGTGAAACCGCTCGCGCAACCCGTTGGCTTGGGGGTGGTAGGCCATGGTGCAGTGCAGCGTGACCCCCAACGAACGGGCGACCGTGCCCCAAAGCTCAGACGTGAACTGTGGGCCGCGGTCGGACGAGATGTCTGCTGGTGCGCCGAAGCGCGCGACCCAGGTGGCGATGAATGCCTGCGCCACGTCGGCGGTGGTGGTGGAGGCGAGGGGCACGGCCTCCGGCCACCTGGTGGTCCTGTCCACCATGGTGAGCAGGTGGGTGAACCCCCGCGAGGGGGGCAGGGGACCCACCAGGTCCATGTGGATGTGGTCGAAACGCCGTTCAGGCACGGCGAAAGGTGCCAGCGGGGCTTGGGTGTGGCGGTGGACCTTGACCCGCTGGCAGGCCGTGCAGGCATTGGCCCAGTCGCGGATGTTTCGTCAAAAGCCGTGCCAGACGAAATGCGCCGACACCAGCTTCTGAGAAGCTTTCCGGCCCGGGTGAGAAAGGCCGTGGATGGAGGCGAAGATGCGGCACTGCCAGGAAACGGGCACGATGGGGCGAGGCTGGCCCTGGGAGATGTCGCAGAGCAGGACGGTGCCCGCGAAGGGAATGTCGGCCAGGCGGAGGCTCGTGTCCGCCGCACGGAGTGCCTGCACCGAGGCGTCGGTGGTCTGGTCGGCCGCCATGAGCGCGAAGTCCACGCCGAGGTGGACCGCGTTCGCGCTGGCCCGAGAAAGACAGTCGGCCACGGCGTTGTCTTTGCCGGCGACGTGCCGGATGTCCGTGGTGAACTCCGACACGGCGGAGAGGTGGCGCTGCTGGCGGGCCGACCACGGCTCCGTGACCTTAGCCATTGCGTAGACCAATGGCTTGTGGTCGACGAAAGCCGTGAACGGGCGGCCCTCCAGGAGGTGTCGGAAATGGCGAACGGCCAGGAATAGCCCGAGCAGCTCGCGGTCGAACGTGCTGTAGTTTAACTCGTTCGGCCGGAGTTGCCGGCTGAAAAAAGCGAGTGGCTGCCAAACCCCGTCCACCCATTGCTCATGGACGGCGCCGACCGCATAGTTGTAGGCGTCCGTAGTGAGGGCGATGGGCACGTTGAGCACCGGGTGAGCCAGCAGCGTTGCGTCGGCGAGGGCCCGTTTTGCACTCACAAAGGCCGCGTCCATGGCCGCGGACCAAACAATGTCATGCTTGGCCGGCTTGCCCCGGAGGGCCTCGTAAAGGGGCCGCATGAGCTGAGCAGCGCGGGGCACGAATCGGTGATAAAAATTCACCATGCCGAGGAACTCTTGGAGGGCCTTGATGGAACGGGGACGCGGGAACGTGGTGATGGCCTCGACCTTGGTCGGCAGTGGCACGGCCCCGGTCTTGGTGATGCGGTGGCCCAAAAAGTCAACGGTCGTCGCGCCGAAGTGGCATTTGACCGGGTTGACAATTAAGCCATGCTCGCTGAGGCGACCGAACAGTGTTCGGAGGTGGAGGAGGTGCTCGGCGCGGGATGTGCTGGCGACGAGGATATCGTCCAGATAGACGAAAAGAAATGGCAGGTCGCGCAGCACGCCGTCCATCAAGCGCTGGAACGCCTGGGCCGCGTTCTTGAGGCCAAACGGCATCCGCAAAAATTCGAACAGGCCGAACGGCGTGATGACGGCCGTTTTCGGGACGTCGGCCGCCCGGACAGGTACCTGGTGGTAGCCCCGTATCAGGTCAATTTTCGAAAAGATGACCCGTCCCGCCAAACGGGCGGAAAAGTCCTGAATATGCGGGATCGGGTACCTGTCGGGGGTGGTAGCGTCGTTGAGACGGCGGTAGTCACCACACGGGTGCCATCCACCCCCTGGCTTTGGCACGATGTGCAGTGGCGAGGCCCACGCGCTATCGGAGCGCCGCACGATGCCGAGGTGCTCCAACGCGTCGAACTCGGCCTTCACCATGGCGAGCTTGGCCGGGTCGAGGCGGCGGGCCCTGGCGTAGACCGGCGGGCCCGTAGTGGGTATGTGGTGCTCGATCCCGTGCCGCACCGCGACGGCCGAAAACGTCGGCCGCGTGAGGACCGGGAATTCCGTGAGCAGGCGAGCGAACTCGTTCGCTGCCGGGAGGGCGCACGCCAGTTCGGTCGGCGCGGAGCTGCTCATCGTGCACGCCAGGGAGCTGAAGGTCTCGGCGTTGACAAGGCGACAATGTTTGACGTCGACCAGCAGCCCGTGCTCGCAGAGGAAGTCGGCGCCCAGCAAAGCCATGCGGACGCAGGCGGTCACAAAAGTCCATTGAAAACGCTGGCTGCCGAAGCAGAGGGTGACGACGCGTGGGCCGAAAGTGCGTATGGCCGAGTCATTAGCAGCGACCAAAGAGGGGCCGCAAACGGCGTCCCGCCTGTCCTGCTCGGAGGCGGGTATGACGCTCAGTTGGGCGCCGGTGTCACACAGGAAACGCCACCCAGACGCTTTGTCCCGAATAAACAGCAAGTTGCCCGAGTGGCCGGCGCTCATGGCTGGGAATGAACGCCGGCCCGGCCGTTTCCCGACCTGCCGAAAGTGCATGGGGGCCGGCATGTCCGAGCCTTGTGTCCGAACCTGGCGTGGTAATAACACCACGCCCGGTCAGGTGGAGGCCCCGGCCGTCGTGTCGGAAGCGGGCGGTGTGGCGTGGCGGCCGCCAGTTGCACCGGCAGTTCGGCCTCCAACCGCGCAGGGCGCTCGGGCGTCGTGGGCGTCGCCTCGGACGGCGGCGGGCTCCAGGTAACCGCGCCGATGTGCTGGCCCGCCGAGGAGATCTTATCGGCTTCCCTGGCGAGGGCACGGGAATCCGTGATCAACGTGCCAGCCAGGGCGAGGCGTACCGGGTGAGGCAGCTGGCGAAGGAACAGCTCAAGGAACAGAAAATCCGGAGAGTGCTCACTGAGCAACGAGAGCATATAGTCCATGCGCTCGGACGGGCGCGTGTCGCCGAGCTCGGGCAGAGCGAGCAGGCGCCGTGCGCGTGCTGCCGGTGAGAGGGCGAAAGCGGCGAGGAGGAGTGTCTTCAGCGCGTCATATTTGTCAGCAGCCGGCGGGTGCTCGAGGAGGCTCAAGGCGCGGGCCGCGGTGGCGGAACCGAGCGCCGCCACAACATGGTGGAAGCGGGTGTCGCGCGCGGTGATGCCTCGCAGGGCGAACTGAGAGTCCGCCTGAGCGAACCAAACAGCCGTGTGAGCCTCCCAGAAGGTAGGCAGTTTAAGCGTCACTGCCGTATCCATGTCGGTAGGTCACCAATGAAGGAACTGCGCTCCAACGCGAGTCGAAAGAAGTGACGCGACCAAAGACGGAATTCGTCCGAGTTGCTTTCTTGAAACAAAACAGCTCAGGTATTCTCCCAAGCCCGTTTATCGGGCAGCAATATATATACACATTTATGTCGGGAAGTTTGCCCGGCAAAAGCTATACCGGGCATGCCCGGGTGTCAAGGGCGAGCCTTGGAAAGGCGAGTCTGGACCTGCCCGGGCGTGTTTGGCTGCGGCCTGGCAAGTCGAGGCTGGGCGTGCCCGGGCGCTCTGGACGAGCACTGGAAAGGCGAGAGCGGGCATGCCCGGACGCTCTGGGCGAGCCCTGGAAAGGCGAGAGCGGGCGCGCCCGGGAGGTTCGGGCGTGCCCGGGAACAGTGAGTCCGGGCATGCACGGGAGAGGCGCGTCTGGCCGTGTTCTGGCCGGTGCAAGGCGATTGTGTGTTCCAGCGGTAACCGCTACAGTCAGATATATTTCTGGGATTATCACTCTATCTGATAAAATGTATTGAATGCACTTTATTGAACGTCTACGAAGATGTCATGATTATCCAAAGATGCGATGATGAGGATCCTGCCTGATCCTCCGTCATCATCAATGTGGGAATGTCTTGACAAAGAGCATCTGTTCTGCCCAATAAGTCTATGATAAAAGTCATGCCGGGTGGTTTGCCATTGCCTTCCCAGCAGTCAGTCAGGGCAGGAATTTCTAATTTTTTAAGAATGCCGGCGATAACTCGCCTACTTTTCGTGAAAGACATCAATTAGAGATCTTTAAAGTCCACCATCGAATACTGCTGGCCTACAGGTCCTGTGGGGGGCTTAGTTAGGTCAGTGTTTTTGTTTTTTTTAAGTTAAATATTTCTGTTGACATTCTGTTTCAAGGGCGTAAAAACATTCCATTATCATAGGATACGGGTTGCAATTAATCAGTTGATGGATATTTTGAGAGGCATTTATGGAGGAACTGCAATCGCCTCAATCAGCTGTCCATGGCAGCAATCTCGGCTGTATAAACAATCTTTAACAAAGAAAACAGATCAATCTATCGGCGCAAACAAAGCTCCAACTTATTGGTATTTGAACACATTTTTCAGCATGGTAGTCGAGCAAAGAAAAAAAGGGTTTCCCTCCACATGTGTGTCGATACAACTACTGCTACTACTACACTATAATTACTATTACTACAACTACTACTACTACTATTACTACTAATACTCATATACTACTACCACTATAATTACTATTACTACAACTACTACTACTATTACTACTAATACTCATATACTACTACCACTATAATTACTATTACTACAACTACTACGACTATTACTACTAATACTAATTTACTACTACTGCTACCACTATAATTACTATTACTACAACTACTACTAATACTAATTTACTATTACTGCTACCACTATAATTACTATTAGTACAACTACTCCTACTATTACTACTAATACTCATATACTACTACCACTATAATTACTATTACTACAACTACTACGACTATTACTACTAATACTCATATACTACTACCACTATAATTACTATTACTACAACTACTACTACGATTACTACTAATACTCATATACTACTACCACTATAATTACTATTACTACAACTACTACTACTACTACTAATACTAATTTACTATTACTGCTACCACTATAATTACTATTACTACAACTACTACTACCACGACTACTACTCCTACTAGTACTACTACTATTACTACAACTACTACTATTACTACGACTACCACTACTACTGCTGCTACTACTACTACGATGACGACCACTACTAATTCTACTACCGTATTATTACTACGACTACGACTACTACTCCTACTATTACTACGACTACTACCACTACTACAACTACCCCTACTCATTTACTACTACTACTACCATTATTATTACTATTACCACGACTACCGTATTATTACTATGACTACACTACTACTCCTACTATTACTACGACTACTACCACAGCTACAACTCCCGCTACTAATTTACTACTACTACTACCATTATTATTATTATTACTATGACTACACTACTACTACTACTATTACTACTATTGCTACTACAGCCCTAATTATCCTCTACCTTTTTTACTACTACTACTTTTACTTTTTACTACTTTACTACTACTACTACTTTACTACCTCTACCTTTTCTACCTTTTTTTACTTTTTACTAATTTACTACTACTACTACCTACTTTACACTACTACTACTACTATTACTACTATTGCTACTACAGCCCTAATAGATAATAATAGTTTGGTGAAGTGAATTCACCCCTACCTTCTTGTGGGGTCGGCTGGGGAACGTTTTATGGCACAAACATTTCACTAACTGCCTGGCGAGGAGGCACCGACGCTTCACCAAAGACACTCACCGTGGGGGTCGTTAACATTGACCACAACAACCAACATTGGGAGATGGAGTTCTCCGGGTTAAGATTCTGCTCATGCATGCAAAACAATAGGGTGACAGTTTACAGCTGGGATGCGGATTCGAGCCCAAGTTAGAAAGCTCAAGGTGAGTGTGCACTGTGCATACCTCTGAGCTCTTCTTTCATCCCAGGATTTTGTGTCGATATATGAGTTGGCAAACTATGATTCATTCTTCGTTCAATGTTATTCGATTTGCATTGAAATGAAACTGGCATTTCCAGGTGGAGTCAGATCGAAATTCACGGTATTGTCTCCATTACACCTTGTGTGGGGCGAGAATACTGGCAGAGAAAGGTTCCCGTTGAAATACCTGCCCGCAGAGCGGAGGGTGAATCCAGATCCAGGTGGGGAGAACCTGGTTCTTTCTTCATTGTCGTCCCTGCATGTCTTGTTGGTCTCCTTGCCGACACCACCCCATCACTCCAAGGAGGAAAAGCTTTGGCATCCGTGGAGCTGTAACTTCAACCACATTTACCATCTTCAACGATACCAAGAGGCCTTGGACTCTCTAATTAATCAATTTTAATTAATCAGGTACTTAAGTAATACAATAATATACGCAGGTTAAGGACATTATAGGAGGCAATGGACAAATCAACACAGACTTCTTTTTTCATATGAAGCACGATTTGCCTGGTGTTGACTTAACGGTTAAGGTGGCTGGCTGAAGATCTTAGGGTCTTGAGTTTGAGCCCCTACTGTTCCTTTGAAATAACACCAGGTGGGTTGCCTCAGCCTATCATCCTGTATGCTTACCTCTCGGCCAGAGGTTCTCAAACTGTGGTCCGTAGACCACCGCTAGTGCACGAGCTCCATTCAGGTGGTCTGCAGAAAGATTGTGGAACAATCTAGAATATCTGCACTTGGCCGTGTACATCTCAAGAAACAATTTGAAGATTTCTTTTCAGTAGAACCCAAACCAAACAACTGGATACGCATTATACGCAATCCTTTTGGGATGCAAATCAGTGAGCCGCCACATGGTTTCTCCGATAGGACATGAGAGTGCTTGTTGAAGATGTCTTGCGACGACCATTAATGTCAGAATTTAAGACATTCCCTATTTTGAGTTTTGGATTCAAAGAACTGGAGGAGACCCAAAACTTTCAGATAAAGGAGCGTGTTTCCTGATGATATTTGTTACGGCGTACCTGTGTGAGACATGATTTCCATCACTTACCGCCCTCAAGTCCAAATACAGAAGCAGGAATGGATGAACGCTGAACCCGACATAAGGCTAAAGCAGAAGTCTTCTTGCACCCAACTTCCCAGAACTTTGCTAAAAAAAAACCCAGGCACGCCCATCGTTTTAAAAAGGTAAAACTACGATCCTAAAATACGAGTTGTGTGCTTTGATTTGTCGCAGAAAAATAGTTTATCAAGTGGTCCGCCGAGACCCTCAGCAATTTTCAAGTGGCCGCAAAAAAGTTTGAGAACCACTACGTCTAGGCCATCCTGCCAGCCCGTCAACACTGTTTACATGACTTGAACCTCGGATTCTGCCATCATTAGCTAAGTGCTCGGAAGGGAACAATAAACACAGCCAAACAAAACTCACTTTCAGTTATTTTCTCCTTGCGCACTGCTGAGTTACATTGCTATATATACGTGTCCTCTTCCACTTTTCTCTCATGTTACTTCTTCTGCTTCTGTCATATGTAAAAAAACAAAAAACAATTTCATTGCTTATATTTTGCATCCTTCTCATTTTGCTTCCTTCGAGGATTGAAAAAATTTAAGCAGTGTGTCTGACGCAGAGTTATCTTTCCAATATTTCTAGACATTGACAGTTTTTACGACTGTTTCGACAAATCGTCATCTTTTCCATCATTTGGTGACCCATTCCACGATTGCCGGAGCAACCTCGCCTTTCTGTCGAAGATTGCTTTACAAAGGCGGTGAAGCAATGGCTGCCAAACTGTTGGCTTCATTGACTTGGAAAGTGAATCGGACTGTTGGTAACTTTGACCCTGAAAACCCATCGAAAGACAAAGAGCTAGACAGAGACGGGACACAAAGCAACAAACGCAGGATAATACAGGCAGACAGGCCGACCAACGAAAACATACAGAAATAAAACAGAAGTAGAGACAGACAAAGGGAAAACAAGAAAGACAGACGAAGAGAGGGAGATAGAGAGGGTTAAAGCGAAGATGTGAAAAATGAGAGGCAGGAGTCTCAGGTCCAGACTATACATCCCGACTCAAAAAGTTATACGGGTGGTTAAATAGTACCAAAAAGTTTAACCGTCACAGTACGTCATTTCATGCTCACTGGTCTCATCAACAGGGCTGTAAGAAAGTTGAAAAGGACTCAGACTTTTCAGACGGAGAGACAGAGGAAGGATTATATGGCGAGGTGCAGTAGGTGAGGAAGAGCGAGTGTGAGAGTAAATGGAGGTGAATTCACATACAGGCAATCCAAGTCAGCTAATTGCACGGCTCTGATGAGGCTTAATTCTCCCTTTCTCTTTAAGGTTCCTTCCATTCATGCAGTTATGGCAACGGTCCCTAAATCGTTCTTTCGTCTCGCCTACTCCAGAGCGAAGACCCTGACGCAAACAACACATTGTCTTCACGTCGTTCTGTTGTCGTCATCGATTCTTCTCGACTCACTCATGTCAACTGTACGCTCTGATGTCACTTCGCATTGCTGGTCATGCATCTGAACGCTACTGCAGGGGGGCGTATGGGGTAGGGGAAGGGGAGACGTTGTGAAAATCTTAATTATTTAAATATTCTGTACTACACTGTGCTGTTGGATGCGTGTAAAGAAAGATGTCATTTTGGTGCAATAGAGTGTAGGAGAGTAGTTGGCAGGAGGGCTGAGACCAAGAGATGTATAGAAGAGTTGTTGGTAGGAGGGCTGAGAGATTGGGTACTCGCCTTTCAGGTACCTACTGCAGGTTCAATTCGCAACTTGCTTAAAGGTGATCACACTCATGGCGCATTCACAGCTAGGTGTGCACCATCCGTGGAAGACGCTTTAAGCTAAATGTCCAATTTCTTATAGCCTTTGATGGTGGACATTAAAGATCCCACGGTGTCTTTCCACGAAGATTAGACCATTGTGTGACACCACCTTGGCCAAATTCCAAATTCTGTCCTCAGTGATGGAGTGGCGCAGGGAAGGGGGATAGAGCCACCCCTCAGTAAACTAATGATGCATCCAGCGGATCGAATTCGTAATTATATGCATTGTCTGGAAGAGGAATAACTGGTGAATGATCTATAAATGAATGGGACTATTTATTTACTTATTTCCTCCACAAATGTGGTGAGATTTTTGATCACCTTCTACGTATGTACCACCTGAACTCCTCTCCACCTCACCTCCTCTCCGCCAACAAGCACCCCTCTCCACCCGAACACCTTTCAACAGACTTGCCAATGTACTAAATGGATGGCCCCTTACACTATGAACTGCAATCCCTTAGTTATATGAAAAACATTGATACTCCACGTCCACGTGCATAGCAAGATGATACCCATTTACCCAGGTAAGTGCATATCAAAAGTGGCAATGACTACCAGCATAAATAACTAGAAAAATAAAGTTATCAGTAGATATGAGTTGGTAGTTATTACTATGAGAGAGGAAATGTCAGCACAGTTCAGGTGTCCACAGTTCATTCTGAAAAGCTCACACGGGTTTAAGCAGCAGAGGTCAGGGGTACCTCCAGTGGTTGTGACCATCAGTAGTTTCTTGGATCTATGGCCACACGAACGAGTTGCTCATGGAGTGACGTAAATCGGGTAGATGCAAATGTAAAAGTTAATTGGGGGTACATTTTGACTTTGGCTTCCTCTCGCAATGACGACATATTCAGCCCCAGGTTTGAGTTGTATTTTCTCCTCTAAAAGGTGGACACTCTCCTTTGAGAGCTCTGCAGATTAATGTCCTCTCAAGCGAAGCTTTCTTTATTGTTCATGTATGGTATTCCATGACTCCTCTTTTTCTCTTCACTTCCCCTACTCTCTACAACTTACCTTCCAAGTATTGTATTGAGGTCTTGAATGTGCATCAAGCTGAAGACCTTCTTCTCCCACCATCTACTTATTTTATGCTTTGACTTAAACCACCACCACAACCACCACAACCACCACCACATCCATCCCCACTTCCTATAAAGGAAATTCAAAATTGCCTCCCTATCAGACAAAATATTGTGACATTCTTCCACCAGGACAAGTGCAGGTTTGGTGTTGGTTCATGGTATTTTGGCTGTGTCTATCAGATAGCGTCCAAATATGACCCAGAGCCGCATAAATGGGTTAACTCAGAGCTCTGGAATACCCAAAGGAGATTATAAACGTTGTGCCCGAACCAATTCCGAAGACACCCAGCATGAGTATGGCAAGGTGCGTTTCCACTCTGGGAGTCAAAAGGACCTTCACGGTCATATTGCATCAAAGCTCGTAGTGCAGCATTGTCCTAAACACTGCCATAACACCTTTTCGTGGCAGTTCCAGGTCTGAGTGTGTTGTACGTTGGCTCGTGCATGCCTCATTCCAGTTCATCGAAACGAAGTTTTCTGGGCCACATCCGTCGTGTCTTTCTGTTATCGTTTTGTCCTGGTGTTGTTGGTTGTGTTTTCATCCAATTTTCCGTGTTTATGCATTCCCTGTTGTGTATTGTCGAATTTGTGTCCCTGTGAGTGTCTAGTCTACTTGCCAAGGCCTCAGCTAGTGGGTATGCCAATTCTATCTCTGCACTAACACATTCCTCGTTTGCTTTCTTTATCTTACCTGTTCTTCCTTTATACTCTTCAACTTTCTCTTATTTCCCCCTCATCGCTTCGAATTATTTTTTTACTCCAAAAATCACAAACTCAATCCACCTGTGATTTATTTATTTCATTCAAGCTTTATCTCTTCCTTTCTCAATACCCAAACCAATTTAAGTCTGTCTCTGGTGTATGCTCCACTTCCATCCCTTCCCTCTCTTCAAATAGCATCACAGCGGACTCCGCTCGTGAGAAGGCTAAATGCCATAATTCTGTCTGCTTCCAAGTATTGTGTCCTCAACCCCTCACTCTCTATACCCATCCTACCCAGTCACACCCAATTGCACCTGAGAAGATGGAGAGGTTTGTGGCAACCCTCAAATCTGATCTTGTAACTGGCCCGGACAGCATCAGCACACGTGTCATAAAAACCTACTCTGTTGCTCTTGCACATCCTATTTCTGTCCTTTTCACACTCTCATTTGCCCTCGGTTATGAGATTGCTTGGAAGTCAGCCAACATCACCATATTACATAAAAAGGTGCAAAACAGGTCTTAGCTACAGACCTATCAGCTTACTTCCAATCATCAGAAAGATCATGGAATCCATAATCACAGTTGATATAAAATTGTTCCTCTGCTCTAACTGCCCCATCTCAGATCATTAGTTTAGATTCAGCCCAGGTCACTCTACCTTGGACATGCTCATGATCTCCTAACAACAGATGGAGGCCCTCAATGACAGACATGAGATCTGGGCTTTCTCTCTGGGCATATGTCAAGCATTTCATAGTCTGGAACCCACATTGCTCTCCAATGTCTCTGCCAATGGCGTCTAAGGCCAACTACACAAATGACTTACTGACTTCCTATACTCTTGTAGCCAACGTGTTGCTCTCAACAGAATCCTTTCATATCCTCTCCCTGTCAAGTCTGGAGTGCCAGAAGGCAATGTTTTTGACCGAGTCCTATTCCTATTCTTCATCAACAATCTGTCCAACACTCTGGAAGCCCTCTATCTTTTTGCTGATGACTCCACCCTCTGCCGTAACATCCCTCATCCCTCATATAGACAGGCAGCATCCTCCTCCCTCTCTGCAGACCTTGAAAAGAAAATCACAAGCTTTGAACATGTCTCTCAACCCTGACAAACGTCACACATTCACGCTGTCTCTCTGAAAGGACCATCTAACAAACCCTCCCATCTACTTCCTAAACAAACCACTTGGAGACGTTGAGCCTCACAATCAGCCATGATCTTTCTTCGGCAAACCATGTATTTAAGTTGGCCACCAAAGCCAGTCGCTGACTGAGAATCCTCCATCGAGCAAAGTTTTCCTTGGCACACCTGAACTTTTATCTACCAATAAGGCCCTCATACGAAGCTTGATGGAGGACTGCTCTCCCCTTTGGGCTAGCATCCCTGCCTCACATCTTGCTCAGTTTCAGCATGATAATCACGGCCTTCAAAATCATTGGTATCTCTCGCGATGAAGTTTTGTCTCTCGGCCTATCAATACATTGTGTACAGGCCAGTGGTCTCTCTGTCTTCTACCACTTCCTTTCTGGTCTTACACCCTATGCCCTTTCCGTGCTCTGCCCGATGTTTTGGCATGGCACATGCGGTGTTCCTGCAACCACTTTTTGGTGAAACTCCTAAAATACAAAATCACTACTCACCTCCACTCATTTGTTCTCTTTTTCCCCACCTGTGGAAGCAACTTACTCAGTATCTTCAACCTCAATCTTCCCTCCAGGCTCCAGGACTTCAAGACAGTTGTTCACCACCATCTCAACCATGATCTTTTTTTGTCCCCATTAACACTGACCAATCCCACCTCTTTCTGGGATTCCAGTTTTTCCTTCCACTTCTGTGATTGAGAATTTGTGTCTATCCATTTTGTGTCTATCCATTTTGTTCACTCCCTTTGTCCTCCCCTTGCCCTATCATTCTTCCCCACGTACCTTATTTCTCCAAGTCTCCCTCTATTTTGTCCCTTGACCCTGCTGTCAGTGTCCCTTATTCATTCATTTTCATATTCTTTCTCTTTCTCTCTCTTTTTCTCTCTTTCTCTCTCTTTCTCGACTGTTATTTTTGTTCTGTTATGTCTTGATCCATTTTGTGTTCTTGCTCGTCCACGATCCTTGACATTCTATACAAAAAATACATGGCAAAGCTGCTTTGCATTGTGGGGAAAATATGTACATAAGCTTGGGGAGGTTCACTTCAATTGTAGGTGGGTGTGCTGTCCCTATACTTTCAGGAACACAGTGGTAATATAAATCCTGATTAGTATGAAACATGACTGTTGTGAATGAACAATCCAATAAGAATACATTGTCCATCACAAGGTGCAAACTGCACAACAGAGCCTTGGGGGCACATGGCAAATCAAAAATGTTTCCTGGCACTGACAAAAGCAACCAAGCACGATTACATTCCGGCATCATGTGCTCACAATCCGGTGATATTGCTAGAATGAGGTTTGAAGTCATTGTTTGGCCCATCTCGGTCTCACCTGCAGGTGCGTCACTAAATTTGGCCAAATTTTCTTCCCCTCCACTCAAGCATTGACTTGTGATTGCTCAATCAGCCTCTCAGCACCACCATGTCCCAATGCCAATCTCGCCAAAGGGAATTCATGACCGTTGAATGAACTTTCTACTACCAAGTGGAGTGCATCGTACATGATCACCTGGGTAAATGTGTGGCATGTTGGATCCAAATGACCGTTTATCAAGGAGCAATTCTCCTTCAGACTTTTACATATAGCACGCAATGTTCTGCTATTGATTTATAAAACATATTTTTGCCCATCATGCATAGGCGGTTCATAAAGTCCTAGTGCAAGTTTGAATTTGTATAACTTCCGATGTACACACCATATAAACAAACTAAAAATGGTGCAAGAAAGCATATTTCATAATGTGTTTACTCAATACAGTTCAATTCAACCACCATCTTTCATTATACATCGTTCAATCCGATTGTCCCAATCATAACATTCTCCAGTTCCCGCTGAGTAATTTTATGAATTGCATTTGTGATCATAGCCATAATTTCATCAAAAGAATGTGGTGTGATGAGTAAACAACAGTTTTATGTAGCCCCATCAAATGTAGTTCAATGCGGACAGGTCAGGCGAATGAGGTGGCCAAGCAATATGGCACTTTTGAAAATGACGTAATCCGCCCCAGATTGCTCGGTGTGGATGCGCAGAAACCCCGAGTTCATCGGAGCGGCCCTGGGCATATTTTATGGCTGCCAAATAAGGATTGTATAATGGAATGACTATAACATTTTTAAAGAAGCGAAAAATACTTGTAAACGTACTTGGATGAAAGGTGTGTGCCTCAACTAAACGGTTGGAGAACTTCCTGATCAACTCATCCAAAAAGTTGATATCTTGCTGTCTATATTGCAGAAACTCTTAACGATATGGGCCCGTGAAGGGCGGCTGAAGGTTCGTAGATGGGCACATTCTACACAAACATTATTGCTTCTTAAAACAGATGGTAAGGTCATATCTGGGGCTTATCGATGCACAGGGTAAGTATAAAATGTTGATATTTATAAATTAATCATGTTTGGTAGGAGGAGTGGTATGAGTGAGACCTGTGTCAGCAGCGGGCCGTTACAAATATATACAGTCACGTGAAAAAGTAAGTACACCCCATGGAAAGTTTTGACTTTTTCAACATATTTCAACATACTGCTATTTGATCTTCATTTCAACAATATTGATCGATAAAGGTTATATGATAGAACAAATATTATGAAACATTTACATTTTGTAGTCCATTGTATAATTTAAATAAACATAAATGCAAATTTCATATGTGGAAAAAGTAAGTACACCCCAACATTTATCACTACAAATACCTAAAATTAGAATCAGGTGCACCAGCTCAGGTGCAAATGATTAGAACATCGTTAGAGTGGATCTTGGAGGAACCTGCCTTATTTAAACCTCAGACATTTAGTTTGGTTTGCTCTTTGTGGTTGAAGTGTGCAGCGTCACCATGCCGAGATGAAAAGAGCTCTCTGAGGCCTTCAGAAAGAAGGTTAAAGATGCCTACGAGTCTGGGAAGGGATTTAAAAAGATCTCCAAACAATTTGAAATCAATCATTCGACTGTCCGGAAGATCATCTTCAAGTGGAGAAGATTCCAAACAACTGCAAACTTGTTCAGGCCAGGCCGCCCCAGCAAGGTCAGCCTGACAGCAGACTGAAAGATGCTGAAAGAAGTCTCTAAGAACCACAGAATGTCATCACGGGACCTACAGGTAGCTCTTGCCACTGTTGATGTCAAAGTGCACGAGTCTACCATTAGAAAGAGGCTGCACAAAATTGATCTACATGGGAGGTGTGCCAGGAGGAAATCTTTGCTGTCCAGAAAGAACATCAGGGCAAGACTAAAGTTTGCCAATGAACACCTCGGCAAAGACCAGCACTTCTGGAACAATGTGCTCTGGACAGATGAGTCAAAGGTAGAGCTATTTGGCCACAGTACCAGAAGACATGTTTGGCGAAAACCAAAGACAGCATTTGACCACAAGAACCTGATACCAACTGTAAAGCATGGTGGTGGAAATATTATGGTTTGGGGCAGCTTTGCTGCATCAGGGCCTGGGCAGCTCACCATCATAGAATCCACGATGAATTCTTCATTGTACCAGAGGGTGCTTGAGGATAATGTGAGTCCATCTTTCGGAAAGTTGAAGCTCAACCGAAGGTGGACCTTGTAACATGACAATCACCCTAAACATACCAGTAAATCCATCAAGGAATGGCTGAAAAGAAAGAAATGGAGGGTTCTGGAATGGCCAAGTCAAAGCCCGGATCTAAATCCCATCGAGATGTTGTGGGGGGATTTGAAACGAGCTGTGCATGCAAGAAACGCCTCATACATCGCACAGCTGAAAGAATTCTGCATGGAGGAGTGGGAAAAAATTTCTCCCAGTCGATGTCAGAGACTGTTCGACAGTTATAAGAAACGCCTACTTGAGGTTGTTTCTGCCAAAGGGGGCAATACCACCTATTAGAGCCAAGGGTGTACTTACTTTTTCCACATGCGAAATTTGCATTTATGTTTATTAAAATTATACAATGGACTACAAAATGTAAATGTTTCATGATATTTGTTATATTACATCACCTTTATCTGTCAATATTGTTGAAATGAAGATCAAATAGCTGTATGTTGAAATATGTTGAAAAAGTCAAAACTTTACATGGGGTGTACTTACTTTTTCACGTGACTGTATTTTGTCTGTTTGCCTCCTTGGCCATAAGATACATTTTACTAGGTTTTTGTATATATTGGTGAAAGGAGAAGCGTCCATTCTTGTGTGTGTGTTATAACCATTTGTCGTGTGACTACCCTGTGTGGTGAATACCATAGGGTAGCACGGATGACCAAACGAGCTGTTACTCTGAGGCGTTCAGTTCAAAAATACAGCGGAGTATACGCGTGGGGGACGAGAGGTGGGGAAAATCGGAGCTTACCTTTTCGATCCCACTGGCAGTCTCCAAAATCTGCAATAAATAAACTCACACGAAACGGAATTAAAATGTCCAAAAATAAAGAAGTTTATTTAATAAAATGCCGGTACAAAGAAAATGCTAGCCAATTGTATCAACAGAAAATGGTATGAACTCGACTCTCCTCTCCTCTCATCTACGGATATTTCTCGTACATCCTACATTATTGTGAGTCCAATTTGCATTCAGGAACAGAACAATTATGGTTAACCATTTTGAAATTGCCACTCTATCATCTCGAGCTAGAAATTATGTTTAAAAGGCTATTTGAATCACAGATTTCACGCATGCAACGGCAGGTTAAATGTGCCCGGCGATTCAAACCGAATCACACCAAGCACAAACTATGCATGCGCAAAAGGCCTGATTTAGCATTCATTCGTCGTTTTGAAAGTCTCCTTTTGGTCCACTCGGCTGGGAAGACATCATTGAAGAACCGTTGCTAAATTTGAAGTGTGTGTTTAGTCCCATGGAGCCTATTGTTTTTGGTACAAGGTGATATGTGAAAGATATAATCGTAGTTTGGGAACAAAGATTTTACGACATTGCAAAATAACGTTCAGCACTGATTAATTGCTTCTTCCAAAAAAATGAAAGGATCAGTTATTATATGTCACTCCGTGAGAGAACATCAGACATTGAATCGGGGTGAGTCTCTTTAAAGTTGCCAGACCTCCTGAAGGTTTTCTGTTGCCCAAATGCGGTAATTGTGATCGTTGACTTTACTGCTGATGTAGTAGTTGCCTCATCAGAAAATGTCAACACGTCAAGAAACCCAGGAGAATTGTGGGTTTAATAACAGTAATAACTAAAACGGCACTCGGTAGAGAGTAAACCTCCGCCAGCCTGAACAGTTTACGTTTCGTATCCCACTGATAGGTCAGTTCTGTATCCGACATGAACCAAAATCGACATTACCCAACTCATTCACCAAGTTTTGACATGTCATCCACAACTTTTTAAAATATCATGCTACATATCCTTTTTGGCCCTATCACTCAATGGTGAAGAATCACTTAAAAAGTAAAAAAAATTCTCGTATCCGGATCCGGATCTTCCCCAAAATCGAAATGATTCGTTCTTGTCACACAACCAACCTCTCAACCATGTTTCGTCCGAATTCGTCCATAACTTTTTGAGATATCTTGTTCACAAACACACAAACAGACAGGGTTGAAAACATAACGTCCATCCACCTTTGGTGGCGGAGGTAATAAAAACATTAATACCTCAAATGAGCAATCAAAGATTGCATACCCATGCCCGGTCTTCTTTTTGTGATTTTAAAGTACGTATTTTATAGACGTGCTCACATTCTAATTGTACTGTACATACTATATATAATGTAAAGGTTGTAGTCTATGTTGGCAAATTGTGTGCGGACAAACAGACAAACAAACAGATGAAAAATCACTCATAGAGCGACACTTGGCAAAAGAGATCAAAGCAGAATGGCAGTCAGTAGAGCATCCTTTTGACCTCTTAAATAATTGGAGGTTGAATTCAGTTAGCTGACATGAAAATCCAATTCAAATTTCAAGTAAATTGGATGAAAATTGAGGATTTCAGAAATTCAAAAAAAGTGGTTTACCCTTGGCCAACGTTGACATTTTGGCCTACACTGATGTAAAAAATAGTTGTTGGTTGAATTCATTAAGCCGATATGTAAATGCTATTCAAATTTCAAGTCAATCGGATGAAAATTGAGGATTTTAGAAATTTGAAAAAAGTGGTTGACCTTTGGCCTATGTTGACCTTTTGGCCTATGTTGATCTCAAAAATAGTTGGTGGTTGAATTCAGTTCACCGATATGTAAATCCTATTCAAATTTCAAGTCAATCGGATGAAAATTGAGGATTTTAGAAATTTGAAATGGTTGCTGACCTTTGGCCTATGTTGACCTTTTGGCATATGCTGATCTCAAAAATAGTTAGTGGTTGAATTCAGTTTGCCAATATGTATATTCTATTCAAATTTCAAGTTAATTGCATGAAAATTGAGGATTTTAGAAATTTGAAAAAGGTGGTTGACCTTTGGCCTATGTTGACCTTTTGACCTTTTAACCCCATAAATATATACGATTTTGTCGGACCACGAACTCTACTATTTGGTAAAGTTTCGTGAAGATCGGTTTAAAATTGTGTCCTGTAGGCAAGTATAAGTGAGCGGACAGACCGACACACAAACAAATGAAAAATCGGTCAGAGACCGAGGACTTGCCGGAATTTACTTTTAATCGGCCATTTAGGACAAATATGGCGGCCGAGTCACGCGAACGATGACGTCATCATTAACATATTTTATTCCCCAAGGAGAGTTCTTCACAATGAGCCATGTCTCAATTTTTTCTATTCAGCACTTTTGGAGATATAGAGGTGCCAAGCTTTTCGGTTTTTCCAAGATGGTGGCCGAACCACGTGATCAACGACGTCATCAATTGGGCACAGTCTATTCCAGAGCAAGACAAATATGTGTGTAAAGTTTGGCGATTCTACGTGCAACGGTGTAGACGTAGTACTGCGAACAAACAGACAAATAGACAGACAGACAGACAAACCAACCGATCAACATACTTGCCGGAATCTTTTCCGGCAAGTAACAAACACACACACAAACACAAACAAACACACAAACAGGAGTGAGGAACATACTTGGAATATTTTTTTAATTTTTTTTTGGCCAAGTAACAAACGGACTCAAATACAAGTCGGTATTGACGAGAATCCACTTGTGTTGGTCACGACAGATGTTGAAGTGAAGAAGAAGCTTGAAAAGCGTTGTGTGACCTCAACTGTTGGTAGGGTGAATTGGTATGTTGACCAATCCAGGAGTCTCGTGATGATTGCAGATGATGTAGGAGAGATGTTATAGCCTTGTCCTATGTCCATGACAGATTAAATGGCAAACCTCCCTTTATGTTGAGAGATGGTGATTCAACTCTTTCCCAAATAGATTCCTTTACACCACAGCGAAACCACTTTTTAAAAGATTTTAAAGATGCCACTTGACTGTTACCAAAGTTGTCAATATGCAGGTTCAAGTGTTTGTGGCACTCCCTATTGGTTTTGTTGGTTTTCTGTATATACAGCAGAATTCAACACCTCTTCATAAGCTGGACGACGATGTTGTTTCTCCTATGTAAATCTCAGTGCATGCTGGGTAATATTGGAGGCACTTCCGGAATTGTTTTCCTTCAGTTGTCTTTCTTTTTCCTGTTTCAAGATGTTGCACTTTCTGCTCAGCTGTGAGATGAACCACTCGTAATGTATTACACTTCTAGGGTCATGCAAAATCATTTTTCCGACAAACTTATTCCATAAAAGACACGCCATCCAAATATACTTCCTATATGGAATACCTGATGCCACACACCAAGTCGCGTTTCCTATCCTTCCGGATCTTGTCCTTAACATGAATAAACTGGCTGCGCAGAATTCTGTCGGGTTTATATCTTAGACAGCCCAGCCACATAATGAATGGTCACTCATGTCATGTTTTCTTGATCCGTGTCCTGTTGTTGTTCACCGGAAGTGATGTTGTTCTTACTACTTCCCACTTTTAAAAAAGACCAACCGCAGTAACCACACTTGCTGAGAGCACTACTGATGTTCTCTTTTTCACATAAGTTCCCTTCGTGTGTCGCCAGAAGTGTCTGCCCGATGGAAAAGAGTAAATTTATGGATCGATGGGTGGTGTGAATCAATCTGCAGATAGTGGTTGGTATGTGTGAGTTTCCTGGAAACCTCAAGATCCACACGACCATCACCATTCATGTGAACCTTGCAATCAAGAATGGCTAACTGATCATTGTTGTATGATTATTGTGTGAACCGGATGTTAAAGGTCCACACTGTCCAGCTAATTCTTGCTGTTCGCACTTCTTTATAACTACAAATATGTCATCTTAGACAGAGGAAAAGATTGATTTGCTCGTGGTCTAAAGGAATCCATTTGGGAAAGAGTTGAATCACCATCTCTCAACAAAAGGGGCATTTGCGATTTAATCTGTCACAGACGGACTTGGGATAAAACTATAACATCTCTCCCACGTCATCTGCAATCATCACGGAATGCCAGGATTGGTCAACAGACTGATTTATCTTACCAGAGGTCACGTGGCGATTTTGAAGCTTCTTTTTCACTTCAACATCTGCCGTGACCAAGGCGAGTGTATTCTTGCCGAAATATCGTCTCTATCGACTTGTAAGTCCACCTTTTTCAATTCTAAATTTTTATTATGCCTCCGCTGACGAAGTCATTATGCTTTCAGGTTGTCCGTCCAGCTTTACGTCCGTCCGTCCGACTGTGATAGGTTTTCGTTACCGCAATAACTTGAGAAAGACTAAAGGGATCTCAGTCAAAGTTGGTGTGCAGGTATTGTTACATGCTCCTCCCCAAACCCTGGCCACGGTGTACCCTGAGCCCCAAAAGGAGTCACGGAAGAAAGATGTGCTATTATGTGTGCCAATGACCAATGGTGAAACCACACCAATCAGTTGTTACAAAAAGCAAGTATTGTATTAGAACCACACAATAATAACAAGTAACGCACGTACAAGAAAACCTCACCTGCACAGCAAACACCATATAATTTCTATGATGGTACCACCAATTTCCTGAATCAATAACTCACGGTATTCCCACGTGAGCAATCGGTAACATCCCCCAAAGTCACTGTGTCACTATACCAGGCCAAAGTCAATTCCCTTGGCTCTCGCGATCACAAGAAAAGGTCGTACTGAGACCTGAACCCAGAACGGCTGACAGTCGACGCTGCAGAAGAGCCGCTTGGTGAGGTGTTGGGCCGACGTCGGTCCGGTAAAAGTTCACCCAAAAGGCGACTGGGAACTCACACCTTCGGTTCACCAGACAATGACGCTGACATGGACGATCAGTGGCTCCCAAGCGGAGAACCGCGAAGAACCACGAGTTTTCAAGCGAAATCCAAGACACACACGAGAATCAGGCGAAGGGCTGGTGCGAGGTGAAATGGCTGGTGTGAGGTGAAATGGCGGACGGGCCGGTAATGGATGCGTACCTGCTCTCCAGCGATGATTCACTTTCGGAACCAAAAGCAAAACCCGTCACGCAGGTTTATTTGCCACAACAATCACGTCACTGTCACAGGAATCCCTTTCCTGGGGAAACCAATATTCGCGTCCACTCGTTATGTACAGCAGGCTGTTGGAATTGCCGACGCTCACCGTTGCCACAGAGCGCCGGCTCGCCCGTTTCCCGACCTGCCGAATGAGCACGGCGGGCGACACTGCCGAGCCTCGTGGCCGAACTTGGCATGGAAGAAACACCAGTCAGGCAGCTGCGGCGTCGGAGGCCGCGGTTTTCTTCGCGGCGGCGGCGGTGGTGGTGGTGGTGGTGGCCGGGGCGTGACGGCGGACACAAGGTGCAGTGCATCGGGGAAAGCTTCGGGAGCCTCAGGAGCCTTGGGAGCGGCAACCGCGCCAAGACTCGCCTGCGTGTACAAAGCCGCGTTGAATTTGTCGGCCTCAGCAGCGAGCGCACGGGGTTCCATTAACGCGGAACCAGCCAAAGCGATGCGGACTCGTGCTGGCAGCTGGCGTCGAAATAACGCCCGGAATAGAGCGTTCGGGGTTTCGTCGCCCATGAGCGCCAGCATATGGTCCATATGGACCGACGGTCGCATGTCCCCGATCTCGGGGAGGTCCAAGAGGCGATCGGCCCGTGCATCCACCGTAAGGCCGAACGTGGCAAGGAGGAGACACTTGACCGCCTCGTACTTGCCGTCGGCAGGTGGATCCCTTAGGACCGATATGACGTGGGTGGCCGTGCCGGGCCTGAGGGCGGAGACCACGTGGCAGTACATGGTGTCGTCCACCGTGATGCCTCGAAGTCGGAACTGGGCTTCCGCCTGCAGGAACCAAACTTCGGCTTGTGACTCCCAGAAGTCGGGGAGCTTGATGGAGACCACGTTGGTAGCCATTGTTGCGGCGGTTTCGGGGAGTCAGCGACCGCTGACTTATCACGTCGGGGTCACCAATTTAGCACGCGGTGCTACGCGCATGACTTGCTACCAAGGAGGAAGCGGACAACGCGGTAAGTTTATAGTTCTTTATTCCAAAGAGGTCACTGTAGCACTGGCGCGCTCCGGGCTGCGCGCCCGGTGTATATCCTGAGGCCACGCCTACCCCTCGGGCATGGCCGCCGCCCACTTGGTGCACGGAATGATGTCACCACGCCAGTGGGCTATCGTGTCCGCCACAATATATATATATATATATATATATATATATATATATATATATATATATATTTATATATATATATATATATTGTTACGGAACCCAACGTCGGCCTATGGTTACCCTTTGAGGGGGGATTAGTCCCCTCATTTGTTACTGACCGACGGGGTCCCTGAAGCTGCACCGCGACCTCCGGAAAGGCCGGTGAGCAGCTTCGTTCGCGACCGCGGATAAGATGGTAATGGATTGCCGAGCGGATGGCAGCCGCGGCCCAAACCATTAACAAAGACTAACCCGATTCTGAACGTTGGCCAAATCGTGCCACAGGTATTCAATTGGGAAAAGACAAAGATGACGGATGTGAAGAAGAAGAAGACAAAAATGGTTTGCAATACGACTATAATTTATTACTATTATTTACAACCAAAATAAACCAAGGAGAAGGAAGGATAATAAAATAAAGGCAGAAAGAGGGACGGACCAGAAAGACACAGTGAAACTTAGCTTACCTATGCAGTCTTACTTAACCCAGGACAGAACAAACAAAGACGGACTCACACGAATGGGGAATGAAGGCAGGAATGACTGGAAGGAGGAATGGGAAGGTTCAGCTGGGGCAGATGGTTCGGGCTTGATCCCGCACGGGACGTCGGGCTGGACCTCGACGGTCACCGATGCCGCCGATCCTGGTTCCCGCGGGGTAACAGGTCGAAGCTGCCTGGTGGAGCCCATGCTGCCTGGTGGAGTCAACGCTGCTTGTGGAGCCAAAGCTGCTGGTGGAGCCAAAACTGCTGGTGGAGCCAAAACTGCTGGTGGAGCCAAAACTGCTGGTGGAGCCAAAACTGCTGGTGGAGCCAAAGCTGCTTCTCTGGCTCACCTCAGGACGCGTCTCCCTTCTCTCTGCGAGGGCTCGTCTCGACTCATCTGCCGTCTCTGGCGCAACTCTTAGAACTCCCTCAAAGGCTTCCGCGCACGCTTATATAACGCCTCGGGCGATCAAGCCGCCGGCCTCCAGGAAATGCCCATAGGGTCGCTCTCCACAGTCCGATTGGTGGGCACGGGCTCTGTGGCTCCACCCTTGATGACGATGGGCGGGCACGCCCTTCTTCCCCGAGCTGACCACGCCGTAATGGGCACAAATGCAGTTGGCAGTAGAGGCTTTGGGAATGGGAATGAAAGGGGATCTATCTATTTGAATTCGGTGCAATGGAGTGTCAATTAATGGAAGACAGCCTTAACCTACATAGTATAAGGAAATAAACTACCAACAAGGAGGAAATCTATGATTGGCTAACGTGATTGTTTATGACCTAATTACGGGATGCACTTTGACCTTTATACACAACTGGAGGAAGGAGGGTGATATTTTTACAACAATTTACACAACAATAAAAGAAACACAATTCTCATATCCACAACAATATATATATATATATATATATATATATATATATATATATATATATATATATATATATATATATATATATATATATATAAATATAAATATATTATATATATATATATAAATATATTATATATATATATAAATATATTATATATATATATATATATAAATATATTATATATATATATATATATATATATATATATATATATATATATATATATATTGTTACTGATCGCGGTTTAGATGTTATGATGGGCCGAGCGAAGGCTCCGCGACCGAACAGTTACTCCCCGATTAGAACCCAAACGTTGGCCGGATCGCACCGCAGTTATTCAATAGGGAAAAGACAAAGGCGACACGGATGTGAAGAAGAAGAAGAAGAAGACAAAAAGGTTGGAAATACTACTAAATTTATTCCTACTATTTACATGCTCAAAGTAACCAAGGAGAAGGAAAGATAATAAAATAATATACAGAAGGATCAGAGACACAGTGCAATTATTAACTTATACAGACTTAATTATTCCCAGGACAGAACAAGCAAAGACACTGACTCACGCGGGGAATTGCAGAGTGGATTGCTGGAAGGAGGTGTGTGGCTGGAGGGGGAGGACGGCACGGAGCTGGCTGGAGCTTGATCCCGCACGGGACGTCGGGCTGGACCTCGACGGCCGCTGATGCCACCGGGCCTGTCGTGTGCGCGGGATCACGGGTCGGAGCTGCTTGGTGGAGCCGATGCGCTGGTGGGGGGGTCTGGCGTGACGGGTTCTCTCCTCCTTACGCGCTCTTGCTCTGATGACCCAGCTCTTTTTCGTCCCTCCTTGTCTCAACTCAAAGTGCATCTCTCGTGGGGGCGTCTCTCATGGGTTATATATTGCCCCACCCTTGAACCTTTGCGAACCTCCCCCAAACGTTCTCTATCCGCCCTCTCAAGCCAAACCCCTTGTTCATGGTTGGTCGAGTGGGGCTGGCTCACTCCTCCCCTCTCTGACGAGGTGGGGACCCGCCTTTCTTCCCCAACCCTGCCTCGTGGTCAATGGCGGATGAAGGGAAAACCGCCCAACATGCAGTTGGCAATGCAAATTGCAATTGACGAAAAGGGGGGAATGGAAGTGTTGGGAGTGGGAATGAAGGGAATCTATCTCTTTCACTGGTGCAATGGAGTACTTCAATTAATGGGAGACACAGCCTTACCCTAAAACACAGAATAAGAGATAACTATCAACAGGGGTATTCTATTATTTGGCTGACGTGTATGCTTGTGGACTAATTATGGGATGCCCTTTCACCTTTACACAGCTCCGGAGGCAGGGGGGCGCAGAATAAACAATAATAACAATAATAATAAAGCACACAATCAAACAAAATATACAGTTCTCATATCCGCAACACTGCACCCTCCTCCTCTTAGGCGCGTCCCGGGCCTACAACTTTTATTTAGTGTGACACGTAGGTGTAGTTCCCTCTACTTTTAACCTGACCCTGAGTGCGACAGTTTTAAAACATAAATAAATGTGTCACGCTGCTCCATTGCACCCTGCCTAACAGACTTACGCCCACAGTTAACCGAATTGCGGAATGGTCTTCAAACTTCAAATTTTATATATATATTCCACTGACGGTGGGAAGCATTATTTACAATGACGCTATTTTTATTTACAAAACTAACCCAGGACCTGTGATTGTTCTTTCTGGGGGGGAGACAGTCTGCTCTGCATCGACGCACTATTAAAGCACCCAAAAAAGCACCAATACACACCCAAGCACCAATCGGTGCAGTCACCATAGTTCATCAGTGTTCCATAAAAATAAAATCAACAACCCCTAACCCTGCAGGTGATCTCTTGCTCTTCGGCTCCCTCTGCTGGTTATTATATTTGGTCTTCCAGATGTTGTCATTCTTTTGCTTTGCTTACTGGCGGCCTATTTGTATTAGAGCTTGCACCCAATGTGTCCATTTTTATTTCTTTTATTTATGGCCCACAGGGCCGACTAGTGTGGTTCACCTGTGGGGCATCGGTGCCCTGTGGCCAAGGTCCGCCAGCAAGATTTCGGGCCCTCATGGCCGGTTCCAGCAGAGGGGCCATGCCCCAACCCATGGGGTCCATAAGTGGTGCTCGGCCACAGACCTGTGGTCCATAATGTGGTGCATCGATGTAGACAGCTGGTTCTGGGAATTCCGGGCGCACAATGGAGGACTCACGCACGCTCCCCTCGGCACCCAATGGCGCACAGGTCATGTGGGAGACAAAAGAAAGACAATTGAGCGAGGGGTAAGGTCACAAGGGTACACATCAATAAGGCAATGCAAGGCGAAATGCGTACGGAGGGCGAAGTGAGAAAGCTCGTCCCTACCGTACGTCACCCCCCCTGTCACCTACACTACCCTTGCCCTTACCCCATATTTACAAAATCTACCCATTTACAAATTCGTCACTACTGTCACGTCTTCCCCGTATTTCTCCTATACCAAATTCGTCTCCACAATCCCTCCAACCAAAATTTGCCATCACCAAATTCATCATCAATCCTCATAAGGAGGCAGAGATGGAACATCAAAGCACAATGTCACACCCACGTCATGATGCGTCTCACAATCCAAACATTTGCATCATAAAAATAATCAAACAACCTGGCATGGTGTGGAGTACCTGTCACCTCAGGTGAGTGGATGCAGATGGTGCGAGGAGATCCTTCTTCCTAACTATCCTCTAAATGACTTTAACACACTTTACACTACCTGGGGTCTTTCCCTGCCAATCCATTGGCCAACTTACTCTATGGGTTCTAAAAACCAATTCCCATTGACCAAACTGTGGTGCTTCTCAATTTGGGGTCTCACTCCCCGATTCATCTCCCGGTGCCCTCGCACAATTTCTGGGCTGCGACGTGTAGCTCTCCCAGCAGGTCTACCCACCTGCACACCTCCACCACTGCAGTTGCCACCCGAGCTTACCTAGCTCCTCACCATAACCTAACTAACTGGGGAAGGCCCTCTCCTGGCTCTGTCACCCCTTGGTGCCCTCTGGCACTGGGCTACCCGGGTCCGTCCTCCGGATCCTCGGGCCCCATCCACAACTACCGGCTCCCAGAGCCCACCTGCGGCCTCACCTGGCCGACATCCTCAGTGGTGGAGTGCCCAAACCAACTACACACACTAACAGGCTACACGCCCAGCCATTTCCACAACACTAATGCACCCATCCAAAGACCATTCTTTCACCCGCACCACAGATGCCAATATCCAACCACAATTTACCGGTACCCTCTACCTAACACTTACACTACCCGCCCCGGGTATCCATGATGGGGGTCCACTCTTCCCCCATTCACACCTTCGCACCATCCACTCCACTCCACAATTTCCACCATACTCACTCCACGACCATCCATTCCAATACTCCATACCATTTATTCCATACACCTGTCCTCCATTCACCTGTCGTTGCACACCTGTGCAATCATACCTGGTGCCACCTGCACCCTCCTCCTCTTCCTGGACCATTGGGCCAGCACAACACACATCACCATCACTCACTCATACACTGCTCCACACACCTGTTCAGTTGCACACCTGTGCAATCACACCTGTTCAATCTTCAAACACACGGCATCATCTCAGCTAACTACTCCCCTCTGAAACTTGCGCTTCCCAGTCGTCCCTTTAAACTATTGCGCTCCCACGTCATTATCATCCATACTAATCTACCTGCGTCCCCACTACAGGTATCAGTCACTAACTAACCTTAACGTTACCTAATGTCATCTTCGCTAGATCCCTACACATGATATATCCTAACCCACCCGGGCTAGTTTTCACTGCCATCAACCCCATAAACTAGTGCGCATTTGCCCCACCTGTCTGTGAGGGATGGTGGATTTGCCATCCCACCACATCGGGGAGGTCCCACTATCAATTTTGCTCGTCCAAATTCCACAAATCACAAATTTGTCCTTTACTGCTAATCACCGTACCAATCATCAAATTTTGCTTTTTTTTTTAATTTCGGGGCCAAAACACTATCCTCATCACCCGTCTACTTATTACATCCTCTCGGTGTGCCAATTCACGTCTACAGCCCGGCTTCGTTCAGCCGAGCAATGAACGCGGGTCGTTTTGTGCCAGCGGCTGGATACGTCCCGCATTTGGGGCAGGGGCGGGGGCTTACCCGGGCCGAGATCCCACGCACCACCTCGGCGTGGAGCCATCCAATTGCCCGATCTCGACCTGCCGGCACGTCTCAATAGAAAGTGGTCGCCATGACGACCCTTCCTATCGGGCTGCCCGCTCCGCCTAGTGGAGCCCGGACGCGGCCGTTCCAAGTGAGGCCCAGCGTGGATCGCGCACGGCGGTCCTTTCGAACCCGCCGTGGCTCGGATCCCCGCTGGTTCTCGCGGCACGCGAAGCCCGGCACGCACCGAGGGCCCGATTCGGCTATAAATCGCTCTAACCACTAACCCGGTTACCGACGATGCCTCACCTGGATGCTTACAAGCATACGCTACCCCTTTCTTGCTCATACCTCCAGCTGTTCCCATGCTCCTCGTACCTTTCCTTACACACCTCGGTACACTCATTCCGCTCACAGACTTGGTCACACACCTGACCACCGAACACCTTGGCACACATTCGTCGCTCGCACACCTCACCAACGGCCTCTCATGAACACCCGGATCCAAACCAATCCCCAAGCCGACTGAAGCTTTCCTCACATCATGTACATTTCCGATTATATCGCCACTCACCTCCGTACTTCGTCGTCGCACCTCCTTTGCCACCTGCAAACTCTTTATTTGGTTAGTGAGCAGCACATTATGAGTTGAGCACCGACCTTGTACCAATTCCATTACCTCCTCCTGGATTTCTCTCTTAGTTTCTGTCCGTCTCTTCTTAATTTCACTCACCTCTTCTTCCACTTCCTCTAATTTTTGTTTAACTTCTTTTATTTCTCGGTGCGTCTCCTCAAGTTCGTCCTCTAAGGCTACCGTGACCGTCTCTATGTGCATCCTCACCTGCCGGTCCTTTGGCTCCATTATCTCTGTCACCTCGTCCACCCTCATTGTCAGTTCCTCACGTACCATCTGACATTGCCTCTGTGTCGCTATTAATTCGTTTTTAATTTCTTTTTGTGTCGCCTTTAACCCTCCTAGTACCGCAGTGTTCTTTTGAACCTGCTCCACTAACTCCGTCTGTCCCTCTGTCAGCTGTTCCACTTCCTCTGTCAGATCTTCTATTCCCCCTTGTAACTTCGCCGTATTATTTCTCACCTCCTTCTCCATACGCTTTTCACCTCGCTTTACCTCCTCGCGTAGCCCCGAAACCTCCTCACTCACACCTCGTCGTATCTCCTCTTTCATCTCCTCCATCTCCTTTGTAGATGCCACCCTCATCTGTCCCAATTCATCCCTCTGAGCATCCAATTTGGTTTCTACCCCGATTTTTACCTCCTCTATCTGCTCTCCCATTTGTTTAATTTCTCGGGCGGATTGCTCCTCTATCTCCCGCAATTTGTCCTCCATCCTATTTTCTAACCCCATTAACCCATTTTTTACCCCCTCTAAATGATTCTCCTGGGCAGCCATTCTATTTTCCACCCCCGTTAACCCATTCTTTACCTCTTTTATCCCGTTGTCTAACCCCTCAAAATTATTGTCTAACTTCTCACCGGTACCCCTCGCTTCGTCCCTCATTACCCCCATTTGGCCCTCCAATCGCTCACCCTGAGCATCCATCCGGTTCCCCATTACCCCCATTTGGCCCTCCAATCGCTCACTCTGAGCATCCATTTTTGCTTCTAGCCCCATATTTGCCATTAGTATGGTTGCATTAATCTGCGCCATGAGGTCCCGCACATCAATTCCCGCTATTTGCGCAGCGGGCGCGGCTACCCCGCGCTCGTGCGAGCCGCCACTTTGTGCATCTGATACCACGTGCGCGAGAGCGCCATTTTGTGCGTCTGATACTCCCTCAACCGCACCTTCTTTACTCTCCTCCACCACTTTTCCCACTTCTTCCCTGGGGTCCTGGGTCGATTCTACCCCGTCTATCTCTCCCACCGGCATCCCGTCGCCTTGACCAGCCATGGCGCGATTTCAAAATTCGGGTTTTGCTTTAAAACAAAACAAATTTCGTCCGCTCCAAATTTTGACCAAATTTTTTCTAGATGTTTTAAAAATTTGGTTCGGGCCCCGAATCTCACTCCCAGACACCAATTGTTACTGATCGCGGTTTAGATGTTATGATGGGCAAAGCGAAAGCTCCGCGACCGAACAGTTACTCCCCGATTAGAACCCAAACGTTGGCCGGATCGCACCACAGCTATTCAATAGGGAAAAGACAAAGGCGACACGGATGTGAAGAAGAAGAATAAGAAGACAAAAAGGTTGGAAATACTACTAAATTTATTCCTACTATTTACATGCTCAAAGTAACCAAGGAGAAGGAAAGATAATAAAATAATATACAGAAGGATCAGAGACACAGTGCAATTATTAACTTATACAGACTTAATTATTCCCAGGACAGAACAAACAAAGACACTGACTCACGCGGGGAATTGCAGAGTGGATTGCTGGAAGGAGGTGTGTGGCTGGAGGGGGAGGACGGCACGGAGCTGGCTGGAGCTTGATCCCGCACGGGACGTCGGGCTGGACCTCGACGGCCGCTGATGCCACCGGGCCTGTCGTGTGCGCGGGATCACGGGTCGGAGCTGCTTGGTGGAGCTGATGCGCTGGTGGGGGGGTCTGGCGTGACGGGTTCTCTCCTCCTTACGCGCTCTTGCTCTGATGACCCAGCTCTTTTTCGTCCCTCCTTGTCTCAACTCAAAGTGCATCTCTCGTGGGGGCGTCTCTCATGGGTTATATATAGCCCTACCCTTGAACCTTTGCGAACCTCCCCCAAACGTTCTCTCTCCGCCCTCTCAAGCCAAACCCCTTGTTCATGGTTGGTCGAGTGGGGCTGGCTCACTCCTCCCCTCTCTGACGAGGTGGGGAGCCGCCTTTCTTCCCCAACCCTGCCTCGTGGTCAATGGCGGATGAAGGGAAAACCGCCCAACATGCAGTTGGCAATGCGAATTGCAATTGACGAAAAGGGGGTAATGGAAGTGTTGGGAGTGGGAATGAAGGGAATCTATCTCTTTCACTGGTGCAATGGAGTACTTCAATTAATGGGAGACACAGCCTTACCCTAAAACACAGAATAAGAGATAACTATCAACAGGGGTATTCTATTATTTGGCTGACGTGTATGCTTGTGGACTAATTATGGGATGCCCTTTCACCTTTACACAGCTCCGGAGGCAGGGGGGCGCAGAATAAACAATAATAACAATCTATCTATAATTCCAGTAATCTCTGTGTGTGTGTCTGTCTGTCTGTCTGTATGTATGTATGTATGTATGTATGTATGTATGCGACCGCTGTTTCTCGACAACTACCGGTCCGATATACTTGAAACTTGCCAGGTATATTGCTGGAGACCCGAGGATGTGCCTTTTCAAGGTTTGAAATTAATCGGACAAGTGGTTCCCAAGGTATGGTCACCGTACTCGCAAGCCGTTCGCTTTGGCTTTGCGAATGGACCAAACCATTTCATGTAAATAGAGGGGGGGGGGGGGTTCTGTGGTCGTTGCGAATGGACCAAACCATTTCATGTAAATAGAGGGGGGGTTCTGTGGTCGTTACTGCCACGTGGTTTCAAAGTTTTTTTTTGTTGTTGTTTGCACGCATGTTTTTTTGCACGCACGTATGGGCAAGCACGTACGGGCGTGCCCGTACGTGCGGGCACGCCCTAGTAATAATAGAGCACACAATCAAACAAAATATACAGTTCTCATATCCGCAACAATATATATATATATATATATATATATATATATATATATATATATATATATATATATATATATATATATTGAAGTAATGATTAACTGATTAGATCTTTGGGGTCCCGAGGTCAAAGGCCAAAGGTCAGAGCTCATGTCAGGTAAAAATGTGAGAACTTGTGAACAGCTGAAGGGATTTAAATTAAACCTTGGTACAGGTATGTACAATGATGTAAACATGAACTGATTAAATTTTGGGGTTAATAGGTCAAAGGTCAGAGGTCATGTCAGGGTAAAATGTGCTAACTTTAGCACAGCTGAATGGATTTAAATCAAACTCGATACAAGTATTATAATGATGTAATAATGTGGGCGGAGGCATATCAGTCGACGTCGTGATGTCAAAGAGTGCCGTGCTAGTTCTCATTTAATTCGACTGGATGAATCATAACAACCTGCATCGATTTATTGTTTTTGTGTTATTTATTTTCAAGAATAAAATACTTATTAAAAAAAAAAAAAAGGTTTTATTTTCCTGCATTAAGAACATAAAATAAAGTTCATTTTCTTGAGTTATGAAGATCATGAAACTTACTTTTAATAATAATGATGATAAACGTGATCCAACAATGCAATGGTGATGTTCCTGATGGTGACAATAAAGACGAGTTTATGGAGATTATGGTGATGATGATGTTGGTGGATTTGAGGTTGTTATTGTGTTGATGTCCAGTGTGGATGAATAAATGTGGAAGTTCTCCAACCCGTGATTAATTGAGCACATTAACCGAATTCCGCAAACCTTGCCCCAATAAATTCATCATGATAGAGCGAATCCACAAAAGGAAAACCAACAAATGGCAAGGCCCTCCTGTACTTCAATTATAACTATAACGGCATTCGGTAGAGTGCACACCTCCACCAGGCTGAACAGTTTATGTTTTGTATCCCACTGATAGGCCGGATCTGGATTCGGACCTGAAACAAAATCCAATCGGCTTGTTCTTTTCACCAAAACACCTTATCCACCTAGTTTTGTCATAACTCATCCACATATTTTTTCAATATCATGTTATATATCGCTTTTCGCTGGAACTCTCAATTGTGAAGAATCACTTAGAAATTAAATAATTATCGTATCCGAGTCCATATTCAGATCTTCACCAAAATCGAATCGATTAGTCCTTGTCATACACACAACCTGTCCACCAAGTTTCGTACAAATCCGTCCATAACTTGTTGAGCTATCCTGCTATATATCGTTTTAGGCCCTATCTCCCAATTGTGAAGAATCGCTTAAAAATTATTTTAGCCAGATCCCAATAAAGTTCTTCACCAAAATAAAATCATTTCGTCCTTGTTACATATGCTACATCGCTGCCAAATTTCATCGGAATCCGTCCACAACTTTTTGAGATATCTTGTTCACAGACAGACAGACAAACAGAACTGGGGTGAAAACACAACCTCCATCCACCTTCGGTGTCGGAGGTAATAAAATAATGATTTTAAAGATGGTTTAAAAAATCCGGAAGTTAACGCTTGAATCAGCACCATACATTGCCATAATGACGACCTCTTCTTCACCATGATACAATGCCACGCCCTCCAGTGATATATATCGATAAGTAGCATGGTTTTTGGAAGTATTATGATGGCAATTTGTGTTCTACAGTCTTTAAGTATATAGTTAAATAATGGTTTAAAAAGATTTAAATAAATTCCATTCAAATAAATCCGTATAAATAAATAAATTCCTGATTTTACCACCATTTTACCCAGTGTCTATTACACCACCCTATCTAACATGTTACATTAGCTATTCATGCTTGTTATTTATGTCCCTTATAATACCCTTAAAAGCAGTAAGTTTCCTGTTTGGAATGATTTTCCATTTTGTTTGTCTGCCAGACAGGTATATAGAGTAAAAATATTACCACATTATTTCTGGGCTGAAAGGATCGAAACTTCGATGAAAATTGTGCCCAGCTGATGATCTGGGTAATTGGAAAATCAGTCAATTGCTTGTAATTTAAGGTTACTAGGGCATGCCCGTACTATATATATATCTAAAATTATATCCCCCCCCCCCCTCTATTTACATGAAATGGTTTGGTCCATTCGCAAAGCCAAAGCGAACGGCTTGCGAGTACGGTGACAATCCCCCCCCCCCTCTATTTACATGAAATGGTTTGGTCCAAAGCGAACGGCTTGCGAGTACGGTGACAATCCCCCCCCCCCCCCTCTATTTACATGAAATGGTTTGGTCCAAAGCGAACGGCTTGCGAGTACGGTGACAATCCCCCCCCTCTATTTACATGAAATGGTTTGGTCCAAAGTGAACGGCTTGCGGAGTTTGGTAAAGAAATCGCCATAGCGTGCAAAAACGCGCAGGAAAGCGAAAGAATCGCAAATTAGTTTTAATTAGTTTTAAAACATAGTTTAACGCCAACATAGCGGCAACATAGTTTGCCAACGTGAAATAAATGAATACGCTCTCAAATGTGCCGTCCGAGGCAGAGTCTGTTCGGCACGTTCGGCACACGTGATAGCTCGCTGCTCTCTGATTGGTTGAATCGTTTTTTGGACATAGCTCGGTAACTACTTGTCCGATTAATATGAAACCTTGAAAAGGCACATCCTCGGGTCCCCAGCAATATACCTGGCAAGTTTCAAGTATATCGGACCCGTGGTTGTCGAGAAACAGTGGTCACAGACAAACAAACACACAGAGATTACTGGAATTATAGATAGATAACTTCAAATATAATAGATTTTACAAGTACTTACAAGTTCACAATATATCTTTGTATGTATCTTTGTATATGTGCGTTTATATGTATATGTGTATGTGTATGTGCAGAGAGGCCACAAAGACCCTATGCATAATAGCATGTCCTCTATTACTTATTTGTTTTATTTGTTTTCCAGATAAGGCTTCAGCATGACGGACACCAGTGAGTACCCGATAGAAGAGAGACTGATTACTTGTGTCTGGGTTCATGACCGCACGCGAGGAGCAGGTTTTGAAGACATAAGGACAAGATTTTCACAGAGGTTCGATGATGATGATGTCGAGTCTCCTCCAGCAATGATAGCATTGCCTTTCCATTGCTGGTACACACGGGTAAGTGTGTGGTTATAGACGGGGGGGTTGCCATGCTCTTCTGCCCGTGCTGTTGGAGTCGACTGGACTCTCGTCCACCAGATGTGCAGAGCCATCTGGCATTTAAACCGCATGTCTGCAGACCGTTACCCTGGTAAGGGGGGCTGACAGGTACTACACCTTGCCCACAAGTGACCTGGGGTTCTGCAATGCAGGGGCATCCATCTCCCTGAGGTATCAGAAGACACCCGCATACCCATACAAGCCAGCTCCTATGCATGACACGATGCGGGCATGGGAGAAAAAGGCTTTTTCAACAGGGAGCATCCTCGATTTAAAGTGTTCTGGTCGTCCAGCATCGCGTCAACGCCATTTGGACATTATTGAAGCATCCTGCTCGAGATCACCACTGAAATCACCTGAGATCTTTTGAGTTAGGTATTCCTTGCTCAACAGTCCAAATAATAATGAAAAATGATTTGGGATTGAAGCCATTTAAGCTTGGATGTGTTAATGAATTTTCCGATAGAGACATGGCCACTTGTGAAGTCTCTTAAAAGGTTCTTCTGCAGCGATTTCCCACCATTAAATCAAGATGAAGCGTATTTTTTTTCGGATGAGTGTGCTATTTACCTAAGCAATCGGTCCAGGAATGTTAATTTTTGGTGCAAAGAAAATCCTCATTTTTATGAGGAAATTGAACAGCATCCTCCTTGTGTCATGATGTGGGCAGAAATTTCAGAAGATCACTTGATAGGGCCATATTTTTTCGATACAAGTGTCAATCACACTGCTTATTTGAACATGCTTCAGACGTGGTTTGTTCCACAACTGTGTGAGAGAGGTCTCGAGGCAACAGCTATCTTGCAACAAGATGGTGCACGAGCACATTATGCTATCGCAGTTAGAGAATATCTCGACGACAAATTCAGTGGATGATGGATTGGACGTGGATCTGAGATCGTGTGGCCTGCTCGAAGTCCAGACTTAACATCATGTGACAACTCGGATTGGGGCATTGTGAAAGAGGAAATCTCACATCTCCACCTAACAACAGTTGAAGACCTCAACACAGCTGTCAGGTGCTGCTTTTATGACCTCCAACCCTCAACATGGAAGAAGATGTCCAGAAGCACATGGTGAAAAATTGAAAGTTGTGTGGAGAATGGAGGGGAGTATACAGGTAAATTCTAACTAAATTATAACTGCGTGCATAGGGTCTTTGTGGCCACTCTGTATGTATGTGTTTATAGAAATACATATATGTATATATATATATATATATATATATATATATATATATATATATATATACATATATATATATATATATATATATATATATATATATATATATATATAATAATATATATATATATACATATTATATATACTAGCCAAATGCACTCGGCGTTGCCCGGGTTGTTTTTGAATGAATTTACTACTATAATACAGCTTTTACTCGCGACCAAAGAAGATTGACTACAATAATTCAGCTCAGCTTTTAATTGCGAAATGGGCCCAGCCCGGCCGAGGTGGCCTCACCACCTAGACTATAACCTTCCCGGGACCGGCCCGACATTTTTGGTGCTTCTTGAATGAATTTACTACGATATTTCAGCTTTTACACGTGGCCGTAGAAGATTGACTACTATAATTCAGCTCAGCATTTAATTGCGAAGTGGGCCCAGCCCGGCCGAGGCGGCCTCAACCGGCCATGCCACCAAGCCTATAACCTTCCCAGGGCCCGTCCAGACATTTTTGGTTCTTTTTGAATGAATTTACTACTATAATTCAGCTTTTACGTTGCGGCCGTAGAAGATTGACTACTAGAATTTAGCTCAGCTTTTATTTGCGAAATGGGCCCAGCCCGGCCGATGTGGCCTCGAGCGGCCTCACCACCTAGTCTATAACCTTCCCGGGGCCCGTCCCAACATTTTTAGTTATTTTTGAATGAATTTACTACTATAATTCAGCTTTTACTCGCGGCTGTAGAAGATTGACTACTATAATTCAGCTCAGCTTTTAAACGCGAAATGGGCCCAGCCCGGCCGAAGTGGCCTCGAGCGGCCTCTCCACCTAGCCTATAACCTTCCCGGGGCCCGTGCCGACTTTTTTGTTTTAGAGGTTTCCTCCTATCTTTCACCGTTCTTGAGATTAGAACGTGCAGACAAACAAACAAAAACTTTATTTTATATATATATATATAATAGAAGATAGATAGATAGAAGATAGAAGATAGATATACATATACATGTGTGTGTGTGTGTGTGTGTGTGTGTGTGTGTGTGTGTGTGTGTGTGTGTGTGTGTGTGTGTGTGTGTGTGTGTGTGTGTGTATTGTTCATGTCAGGCTTCCTTCTTGGGACAACAGTGCAGTAATTGGTCTATATATATATATATATTTATATGATCCGCTGCGCATGTGTGGTTGGGATGGTAAAATGACAGACTTGTCTTCCTATTCATATTCCGATTCATACTTAAAATTTAACATTTAATTTAAATAAATTGTTATTCAACCATAAACTGACTATCATAAACTCATAAGACAGACAGAAGGATGGATGGACGGACATAAAACAATTGCTTAACCTCACTTTTTGCTTCATGAGCACAGGGTAACAACATTAACATCAACAAAACTTCGTGAATTTTGCATCTATATTCCATCTACAGTTTGTTTATATCATGTGTATATCAAAAGTTTTCAAAGTCCAAAGTTGGACAAGGACTTTATGGACATTCTGTATTATTGGTCGGTCTTACCTTTCATGAAAAATCCCCCTCTTCCTCTCAAGGTTATATCATCCCCTCTGGAATTGTGGAAACAATTTTGATCTTTTGTGCAAATCGCCTTTTCTAGGGATCTCCCTGCAGGACACTGTCCCATGAGGCAAGGGGCATATGCCCAGAAATGTTTTTGCTGTGCCCCAAATCTATTTAACCTTGCCTGGTGTTGGCTGATCAGTTAGGGTGCCGCCTTGGGATCCTAGGACCCTTGGTTCGTTATCCCGATTGATCACTGAATTAACACCAGGGTGGTTGACTCAGCCTGTCATCCTTCCGAGGTCGGCAAATTGAGTACCGGTTCACTGGTAATTCCCTGTCTGTCACAAGAGGCGACTAGCAGGGTTGGCGGCAGGAAGGGCATCTGGTCATAAAACAATGCTTCAAAAAGACGACCACGGTGCCCAAAAAAGGTCCAAGCCCTGCTCTGTGGGGAAAAATGGCCTCTAAAGGCGGTCCCAAATCGATTTAACCCTAATTTTTTATTTTTATTTTTTTGTATACAAGATCGAGGCTCGTGTCAGAGATAACATTAATGACAAAAAAAAACACATAAGACGAAATAAAGGAAGCGGGAGACAAGATGGGGAGAGGAGGAAGCACACAAGTACAACATTTGAGAGCAGGGACATCGGGAGATCTGTGGGAGGGAGAGGGCTTGGGAAGAGGAGGCGTGGAAAGGGGGTGGAGGTGGGAAAGGTAAAAAAAAAAAACACATGGACACTATGGCTGTAATAGGCTACTTTAAACGATTTGGCTATTTTTCTGCACGTGTCATTGTGCTGAATGTTTCAGTGGAGGTAGGTAGGAGATTCTGAAGCTCGAGGGGCTCCGCCCCGAATCTTTTTGGAAGCTCGCGACGCCTCTGGACTCTTTCCACCCTCCCTTTGACGTGTCACCCTCTCCACACCGGCTCGTGTTTACACCCACCTGCTTAGGAAATGCTGTCGCACTTCTTATTTGTGACATCGGCATTTCCCCCCCTTTGCCACTTGTCAACTCCATGAGCAGCACTTCAAATGACAGTGTTTGTGACGTCATCGTTAGCACGTACGTTTAAGAAATGCTAGAAGATCCCAAAATAGAATAGCCCTGTTGCTGTAAAAGGGCAGAGAAAAAACTATTTGAACAGATTTTAAGGGCTGAAAATGTAAGGGTCATCTACTTATTAGGTATGAAAAACATGGTGGAATTTTTCAACAGTTAATCTGCTTCTCTACTGCCCCACCCTAACGTATGCTCAATAAATATCCAACTGCAAGTACTTAATAAATAAATAAATTCCCTGTAACCTGTAACAATCAACCCCAACAATGACAGCTAAACAATGCAAAATAACCCAACAAATAAAAACACTATATTGGGACATCAACACAACAATGAATTGCATTCAATCGATGTGGGCCTGTTCCCGCCTTTAGTCAATGGGCCAAAATATACGTGCTATACGTGCTGTTGGTGAGATGGAAGGTGCACCGAATTGGTCCGCGGGTCCGGCATTAAGCCAGCTGGAGGCAGAAGAGCAACAATATTTGTGCTTTGGGAAAGTAGGCCTGCTAGGGGAGGGATGGGCAGCCGAGTGTGGTTGGGGCGGTATTCCGCCCTCCGCTGAACTTGCCTGGGCCTGCCCGTGGCCAGGCGTGGGAACCACACTCGCTGCTCAGAACCTCGAGACCTGGATGAAGTTCAACGACGCCCGGAGGTCATGCCTCTCCGTCAAGCTGCGGGGCCCTCAACCGCTCCCACAACTGGAAAAACACCTTCGACATAAAAAGCGTGTGTCATTGATGTATCAGCCTATTTACCTCCTCCGCCCGGATGACTACGCACTTTGGAGGAATTCTTTTTTTCTTTTAAGAATTCTTTTTAAACCTTTTGCCGACGTGTCCATGTAAAGGGGATGAAAGAAAGGTTCTACTGTTGCTGACACCAGGAGAAAACGCGCAACTCTTACATTTTCAACAATTAAGTTGTTGTTCGGTACTTACGTGGGCGCTCGAAAAGGTTATCGGAATGAGATTACCCACAATCGTCCAAGAAGCGCCAGAGGTTTTAAAAACGTTTACAGATATATGTTGTGTCTTGAAAAGGAAAGAAAGTTGGGCTGTCGGGTTGCTTTTGGAATATTGCCGCCTCTACTTCCGAGAACTTTCTGAACGGCCCCCACGGGCTCCTCCCCGCCTCACCCCCCCCCCCCCCTTCCCCGTATCTCGTGTAAACATTACACTCAGCCAGCAACCACCACAATCCACAACCCGGGGTAAAATAAATCGTTTACAACAGAGTAAAGGAAAAGGTTTACAAGCGGAACAGTGAGTTCATTATCCCGTGGATAAAGTACAAACTCACTCATGCTCAGTAATCTTTCTACTTATGTTTACATCAAATTTACTTATGTTTACCTGTTTTAATTTTATTGATGTATATATTTAATGAACTTCTATTTAATACCGATTGGTATTTATCAGTGTTTTTAAAATCTCTATATAGCCAGGCTGCGGATTCAGGTGGTCATCCTGGTGATTGCCATCCAGAGAGGTACGTACGTGTCAGTCTTTGCACCATCCATCAGAGGGATATTAAGCGAGAGTACCCGTCTACCCAGCGCTGGTCGTTGGTGCAAGTTAAAGACCCCACGTTGTCTTTCTCAAAGAGGGAGCGAATAATCTCCGGCACCCTGAACAGAATACTAATTCCTGTCACCTCCAGTCGAACGTAAGGCCTGGCCATCCAGTTCGTGAAAGACTTGGGGGCAAAATCTTTCCTCTAACTGATTAAGTAAAGTTGCTCCGACATGAAAGTTGGAATAATTATGGTGGTGGCAGTCGTAGTAGTAGTAGTCGTAGTAGTAGTAGTAGTAGTAGTAGTAGTAGTAGTAGTAGTAGTAGTAGTAGTAGTAGTAGTAGTAGCAGATTGGCAGGACTGTGTAGAGATACACACACGCGCCTCTGAGCTGTCTAGCTTGGGTTGGAATTCCGACCAAGCTATAAACTGTCATCCTGGTGTTGCACAGGCAGGGTGATTCAACAATATGTGTGCCATCCCTCGCATGGACGTTAGACTGGGCAGTGGGCATCCCATCTGCTGGCATTAGTTGGCAGACGTTAAAGATCCAATGGCGTCCTTCATGAAGAGTCGGCGAGCTATCGCTGGCACCGTGAACAAATTACAAATACCTGCTCTCACCTGCAGGGGGCACTGCATCAGCAGCACAGCCACACCTTCAGCCAATGAAGCTACCCCACGGTCTTTTACTGCATACGAAAAAAATAAGTCGTATTTGTAGTAGTAGTAATAATTATAGTCAATCCCATTAAAAACAAGGAGAAAAAGACATAAAATGTCATAGCCCCCGTGGTTTTAGTAATTTTGATGTAAGGAGTTAAAGGGCTAGCCCATGCATATTTATATGATTTATGTATATGCGCAACTGTCTTGAGTGGTCATGTGACATGGAAGATTGCATACGATTGGATTATTCGGTCATGAATATTAATGATGTAGGTCACGTAGTTATATTGTGTAAGATAATTGGTCACGTGACATGTATGATGTTTTCTATTGGGAATGCAAATTTCGCACATTCAAGATTCATACATTTTGGGGGAGACATACTGAATTACACAAACAGTATAACATTTAATAATATTCATTGATGTATAAAATTAATTATACAACTGGACAATATAAAATTATCATTCAGTTGAAAATGCTGTCTGATCAGTTTTTGTAAACTGTACTTAAAGGTGGTTGGGGGTGAAATTGAAAAGAGTAATCAGAATTTTTGTTTTTAATTTCCATGAAAGATGGAAATCGTACAGGTATGAAAAAAATAGAATAAAACAAGTTTGAACAAAATCGGTCCATGCATGTCTGAGAAATTGTTTGGGACACGTTTACGTAATGAAATGGCCTCTAGTCCGCCATCTTGGATCTGAAAGAAAATGATGTACATATGTAATCCATCATTCATTATCTGTTTGCCAAGTTTTAACAAAATCGGTCCATGCATGTCCGAGAAATGGTTTGGGACACGTTTACGTAATGAAATGGCCGCCAGTCCGCCATCTTGGATCTGAAAGAAAATGACGTACATATGTAATCCATCATTTATTATCTGTTTGCCAAGTTTGAACAAAATTGATCCATGCACTTCCGAGAAATGGTTTGGGATACGTTTACGTAATGAAATGGCCGCCAGTCCGCCATATTGGATCTGAAAGAAAATGATGTACATATGTAATCCATCATTTATTATCTGTTTGCCAAGTTTGAACAAAATCGATCCATGCATGTCCGAGAAATGGTTTGGGACACGTTTACGTAATGAAATGGCCTCTAGTCCGCCATCTTGGATCTGAAAGAAAATTACGTACATATGTAATCCATCATTCAGTATCTGTTTGCCAAGTTTGAACAAAATCGGTCCATACATGTCTGAGAAATTGTTTGGGACACGTTTACGTAATTAAATGGCCTCTAGTCCGCCATCTTGGATCTGAAAGAAAATGACGTACATATGTAATCAATCATTTATTATCTGTTTGCCAAGTTTGAACAAAATTGATCCATGCACTTCCGAGAAATGGTTTGGGATACGTTTACGTAATGAAATGGCCGCCAGTCCGCCATCTTGGATCTGAAAGAAAATGATGTACATATGTAATCCATCATTTATTATCTGTTTGCCAAGTTTGAACAAAATCGATCCATGCATGTCCGTGAAATGGTTTGGGACACGTTTACGTAATTAAATGGCCTCTAGTCCGCCATCTTGGATCTGAAAGAAAATGACGTACATATGTAATCCATCATTCAGTATCTGTTTGCCAGGTTTGAACAAAATCGATCCATGCATGTCCGAGAAATGGTTTGGGATACGTTTACGTAATGAAATGGCCGCCAGTCCGCCATCTTGGATCTGAAAGAAAATGACGTACATATGTAGTCCATCATTCAGTATCTGTTTGCCAAGTTTGAACAAAATCGGTCCATACATGTCTGAGAAATTGTTTGGGATACGTTTACGTAATTAAATGACCTCTAGTCCGCCATATTGGATCTGAAAGAAAATGACGTACATATGTAATCTATCATTTATTATCTGTTTGCCAAGTTTGAACAAAATTGATCCATGCACTTCCGAGAAATGGTTTGGGATACGTTTACGTAATGAAATGGCCGCCAGTCCGCCATCTTGGATCTGAAAGAAAATGATGTACATATGTAATCCATCATTTATTATCTGTTTGCCAAGTTTGAACAAAATCGATCCATGCATGTCCGAGAAATGGTTTGGGACACGTTTACGTAATTAAATGGCCTCTACTCCGCCATCTTGGATCTGAAAGAAAATGACGTACATATGTAATCCATCATTCAGTATCTGTTTGCCAAGTTTGAACAAAATCGATCCATGCACTTCCGAGAAATGGTTTGGGATACGTTTACGTAATGAAATGGCCGCCAGTCCGCCATCTTGGATCTGAAAGAAAATGACGTACATATGTAATCCATCATTCAGTATCTGTTTGCCAAGTTTGAACAAAATCGATCCATGCACTTCCGAGAAATGGTTTGGGATACGTTTACGTAATTTAATGGCCTCTAGTCGGCCATCTTGGATCTGAAAGAAAATGACGTACATATGTAATCCATCATTTATTATCTGTTTGCCAAGTTTGAACAAAATCGATCCATGCACTTCCGAGAAATGGTTTGGGACACGTTTACGTAATGAAATGGCCTCTAGTCGACCATCTTGGATCTGAAAGAAAATGACGTACATATGTAATCCATCATTCAGTATCTGTTTGCCAAGTTTGAACAAAATCGATCCATGCACTTCCGAGAAATGGTTTGGGATACGTTTACGTAATTTAATGGCCTCTAGTCGGCCATCTTGGATCTGAAAGAAAATGACGTACATATGTAATCCATCATTTATTATCTGTTTGCCAAGTTTGAACAAAATTGATCCATGCACTTCCGAGAAATGGTTGAGGACGTGTTCAACATCGGGTTTTTACAACTAAAACGGCGGCCAGTCGGCCATCTTTGATCACATCGCGAAGCAAAATGATGTGCACATGTATGCCATCATGTATTGTCTTTGTGCCAAGTTGGAACAAAATTGGTCCATACATGTCCAAAATATGGCTGCGGATGGACGAACGGTCGGACAGACGTCACCCAATCCATAAGCCCCGTCTCGGAGTAATCCCCACGCGGGCTTAAAATACTTCTGGAAATGTCGCAGAAATATCCGTTCTTGATACACATGATCCAGGACAGTCCAGCAATAAGTAAACTAGCAAACAAGATTCATTTTCTCAAAGGCAAAAACACAAGGTTTGAGTCTAACCCAAACCTAACCTAACCTAACCTAACCTAACCTAACCTAACCCAACCCCAAACTCTTCTCAAAAGCAAGTACACAATTCGAGGAAAGTTTACGAGAAAATTATTTCACCAAAGCCTCTTCCAACATTTCCTAAAGATGCCATTCCCTGAAGAACTGAAAATAGAGTAGATGAACATTTGTTCCGCCATGGGGTACAAGTGCAGGCGTATGACAATCAAAGTGATCTTTGCCTTTCACAAAACAGTGTGCCTGTGTTAAGGCCGTGTCGCCTATCATGGAGGTCTAAGCTTCCATTGGGAATCGATATCAGGACTGTTGGATCGAAATTTCGATCGTTTCCTCCTGATAAACACGAGAAAGCAAAGAAACCACTTCCTCCAATCCAAAAAGACAGATGTACCCACAACCCCTCCTATCCTCCATCACCCCTTGGAATCACATGTTGGATTTCGATGTTGCACCATTAAAAAAGTTACACTCAAAATAAGAGGAGGCCTATTAGAGAAAGGACAGCATGACTCTGTGACATGGAGGAAGGGGCATTCTGCAAGTCGACATGTGTCAACAGTGATGCCAAACGCAGCGCTCAGCGCCCGTTGGCATGTGGCCCGCAGATGGTTTATCCCAACAAGCTGGCCTGCTCCTGCATCACTGGGTCACGCTGACCCAGCTTGCCTCGGTGAGTATCCAAAGGCTGCCTACATTTAATGGCTTACTGTTTGGAGAATGTAGCCTACATTTTGGTGAGGGTGCACGTTGGCCTCAGACTACTTGCACCCGACTTTCATTTTTGGCCTTTGCCCCTCTTCCTTATCTTAGGGGAGATATCCATGAACTTCTAAAATGTCTTGCAACCTCCATGGACATCCCAAGCAGCGTTTTAGTTGTAAAAAGAATAATACTCCTGCTTTCTAATACCAATAATAATGCTAATAATTTCTAACACTAATATGCTAATAATAATACTAATAATTTCTAATACTAATATGCCAATAATAATACTAATGATTTCTAATACTAATATACTAATAATAATACTAATAATTTCTAATACTAATATGCTAATAATAATACTAATAATTTCTAATACTAATATGCTAATAATAATACTAATAATGTCTAATACTAATATGCTAATAATAATACTAATAATGTCTAATACTAATATACTAATAATAATACGAATAATTTCTAATACTAATATGCTAATAATAATACTAATAATTTCTAATACTAATATGCTAATAATAATACTAATAATTTCTAATACTAATATGCTAATAATAATACTAATAATTTCTAATACTAATATGCTAATAATACTAATAATGTCTAATACTAATATGCTAATAATAATACTAATAAATTCTAATACTAATATGCTAATAATAATACTAATAATTTGTAATACTAATATGCTCATAATAATACTAATAATTTCTAATACTAATATGCCATCGACTTCACTCAAGTTATTATTACGATTATGACCGTGCGCTCACTAAGCGAAAACAGGGTTAGGCAGTCGGTTGCGTACGTGTGGCGTATGTACGTGCGCGCATGTCTGAATTTTAAAAATCCATTTTCTCGGCAACCGTTGGTCGAATTGATGAGCCTGGTGTTGGCTTAGCGGTTAGGGTGTCGGCTTGGGATCCTAGGATCCTGGGTTTGAATCCCGGTCGATTGCTGAATTAACACCAGGGGGGTTGACTCGGCCTGTCATCCTTACGAAGTCGGCAAATGAGTACCAGCTTGCTGGTAATTCCCTGTGTGTCGCAAAAGGTGACCAACAGGGTGGGCGGCAGGAAGAGCATCCTGCCATAAAACATTGCTTCAAAAAGGGGCCCAAGGTGCCCGAAAAAGGCCAAATCCTGCTCTGTGGGGAAAAATGACCTCTAAAGGTGGTTCATTCTTTCTAATACTAATACGTGAAGGACATTGTGAGGTCTCTAACGTCTGGCGTATAATTCAAGGAGACGGGACACCCGGCTTAACGTCATTCCAAGGGACTCCGCAACGTCGTGACGTCAACGTCCTGCCAGCGTGGCACCAATAATTGGATCTTTTATTGTGGCAATCGACCCCAGACAAGACAGGTCGGAGGTAAGTGGGCTACCGGTGCACCATCCCGTCGGACAGGTAGACAGGGAGAAAAAGACGTGCAAAAGCACCCGATTTGGCGTGATAACCAATCCAATCATCCTCCAATCCACCAATCATCTAGAGTACATGAACACACTTTTTGAACCTTACCTCCATATCTTTCAAAACACCTGTTTTGACAAGAGCCCGTGATATGCCATGACGGTTAGGGGTTCGCACTGCCCGTCTTTGAACCGTGTTCCTTACGTCATCGCCATGTTGACACCCACATCACCCCGTCCTTGGGTGCACCCAACACATGGAGACCCGAGTAGTGTGCCAGACCGTTTAGACAAGTTTAATATAGCCGTGTCCACATGTAAAAGTTTTCACAAGTGTAGGCCTACAATTAAAGTTTAAATTATGTCCCTCCAGTTAATCTCCATTTACTTTGTCGTTTTGTTTTTTTCTTTTGCTCCACATTGTTTGATTATTTTGTGTTTGCCTTTCTCAAGGCCAAAGTCGGCGTTAAACTGATTATGTCATACCAGGCAGTATGTGTAATGCAGCCTCGTCTTCAATAACAACAACAGTGTAGTGGATAAGGGACACGTCATCCCTCACGCCACCAGATAATCGCTCTCAATTGCCTGCATTCTCTTTCCTTCTGTCCGTCCCCCGTTCTAAGTGCCAAATGGGAGGTTCTGTACACAAGGGTCACTGCTTGAGGTCAGCCCTGCAGAATGTCGGCCGTCACTATCGTGGAGGCGGGGCGTAAAGTGGGCGGAGTTACCTTTTTAGGGTGGAGAACGCGATTTTTGGCAGTCACAATTTTAGTATCAGTTCTGTGTACAGCCTGTACTTTCAACTGATAACGCTTAATTTACTTAATGTTTCAAGTTATAAAAAATTGTTAAAAATAGCACACCATCTTGCGATATACATTACTTAAAATATGTTATACCCCGACCCAGCGACCCATGCTCTAACTAAGAGCGTTGTGCTTTCTTCTGCACAAAGATGTCCAAGCCCTCATACTATTAAAGGAACTATAAAATGATAAATATAACTGGCATTCGATTCACAATTGTCATTATCCATTGTATTATATGGTGACAAATCTAATTATCCCATGCCTCCTCCCTCCCACAGATCTCCTGATGTCCCTGTTCTCTACTGTTGTACTTGTGTGCTTCCCTCTCTCTTCCCATCTTGTCTCCTGCTCCCTTTATCATATGTTTTATGTGGCAGTTTGTTTTTATGTGATTAATGCTAGCTCTTACAAGAGCCTCGATCTTGTACACAAAAGAAAAAAAAAAGACAAGCATGAAAGGGGCTCTGTATATACATATAAGGCATCTCTCGATCCACAAAGGTGTTCATTCAACCTCCATGGGCCCTCCCGCTCTTGCATTTCCCTTAAGGCTGCTGTCTTGGTACTGCCTTTTTAGCCTTGTCAGCAAGTCACGTGACTTTTGTTTGTTACCTTTTTTGAGACAGCAGTGTCCTTTTTTCATACGACCCACACCGGATCGAGTACCCGCCCATTCTGACATCATAATCGCACCATGTTTGACTCGCTTCCAGATAACCCATGTGATGACATTGGACATTTGAATATGAGTAATGTTGCTCTGCTCGTGAACCACGATGGAGGAAGCTGTTTTGTGTTCTCCTAATTTCCATAAAGCTTATTCATGGGAATCCTTTTCCCACCAAAAGCTGATTTGATGTGAGATGGGTGCATGAAATCAAGGTGTACGGAAAAATTGATTGATCTCTTTGAGCCTAAACTCAAAAAGTGAGCCCAAGATACAGCAGATCTGCTTTCAACAATTGTGGGGTATTGGGTGATCGGGAGCACGATTCTTGCTTGTTGAGCCTTGGACGTCACTTTGGGGTCCGCAGCAATCGCGCTTTGGCTCCAAGAACCTAACATTCTGTTTCCTTTGGTAAATACATGTTTGTTTTATCAACGCGCATTTCATCGCATGGACAAATTCACTTTCATAGTAAAATGAAAAGAAATAAAAATAAATGAAGATTGAGGGTTTTTTTTTTTTTTTTTTACATGATCTATTGTTTGAAATGGAGCACGTGTACGCACGCGCACACACACACACACACACACACACACACACACACACACACACCACGAGACCGAGACAAGACAAACAGCCACTGAGCTTGGAGGAAGTGCCATCACTTCTCAGGGAACTCTGGGTACTAGTGACGTCACAACAATGGCGCCGCTTTTCTCACCGCATTCAGCAGGATATTTGCAAAGGAAAAATTTCCTCCTCCCCATGGATGCCAACCAATGGGGATTGTCCGTGCTCTCTCCATTTAAATATTCAATGTCAAGCAAGGAAGCAGCACAAGACAATTTTAAAGTCTTCAGTGTGTCTTGGCTGGGGTTTCAATTCTGAACCACCGACTGACCTCCGAGACTCGGAAAGACAACCAAACACATGGCTTCCTGCAGAATGATGGTTTCCAAATACAGGACTCCCTCGCTCTAAATGAGGGATATGTTCCTAGAAAATGGCGTTCAAAGCAAAATCGTTTAAAGTGAACGACTTTTAACATAGTACAAGGGGGAGATACGTTCCCGACCCTGTCAAAGACCCATGACGATACACTTTTTGTCTCACTAACAGACATAGAAAACACAAATAATACATCAATATTCGGTAATACATTGAAATTCAATACAAATACAGTATAACTGAATACTGTACTCACCAAACAGGCTGATTTTTATGTACGCTTTGGTGTGGAGCATTACCTTGTGTGGGGTAGCGGATCATCAGGGTCACCAGGTAGCAATGGCAGAGTCGCTCTGAGTGGTGAGGACGGTTTCTCCAGGCTTACTAATCGCTAGGCTTGCAGTGTTATACCCTTCTTATGCTTCTTTAGGGGGAGCTCTTGACAAGATGAATGACATGCAGGACGTTTGGGTAGGGTGGATGATCCAAATAAATCTCCCAACGTACTCTGAAGCTGGGTCTCTTGGAATTTTGGTGGGATTTCCCATGATGCAAGGCGGCGAGGAAGGCAAGTGGAGCAGATTTTGAAATGTGACGTTTGCTTTGTTCTCGCCAAATCGTTTACAGAACCGCACGTTCATGTATAATTTTTGGCGTTAACCAGAGAGTACACCAGCACTCTCTATGTGGGAATGCCCGAAAAGAAATGTCGGTCCCATCCGTTACATACAAAACTAAAGTTGGAGCATCTTCTCCAAAAAGTCACTTCGGCTACATATGAGAGCCTACCTGGTCTGTTCAGCTGATTGTCGAGGCAGGGATCACGTTTCAGTTTGCCAGACCGAGATCACTCAAAGCAAACAAATAAAAAAACCCAGATCACTCAGAACCGGAAAATCTTCTTCTTGTACATTATAATCATCGTCATCATCTTCAGATGGCGTATTTCCGAGCCACCTCTCTCAATGGGAATGATTCTGGCACCATCCGACAGAGTTTTATTTGGTGCAGCATCCTTTGCTATGGCAATTTTAGTAGTTTGAAAGAAATCCACGAAAATTGTGCAAAACTGCATTCCTTTGTAAAGGGAAAGGCAGGGAATAGAGCGGTGGGTGGGTCTATCTATGACTGTCAATCACCCTGATGGGGTGGGGCTGTGAGATACATTTGCCCGAGGGCCAATCAGACCTATATGGGTGTGGTTAACTTAAGATATTATCAAAAAGTTGGTGACAGCAACAACCCACACATATTTCTATAAAGTACGTACTATTTATAATATTAGATCGTATATTATGTACAATACAATAATTACAATGTGAGCATGTCTATAATTGAAATACAACATTTGTAAATCAGTAGTAGAATGTATATATATATATATATATATATATATATATATATATATATATATATATATATATATATATATATCTGTGCAGCGTCTGTCCTGTGTTGTGTTGTCTTGTCACTGATCTACTTTCTCAAACTTTTGTGAAATCGTACCAAACTTCTGGTATGCACATATCTCTCCCGTCGGTATTGTCCTAAGGGTATTGTTTTTGAAAAATTTTCCAATTGTAATTTTCCAAATTTTCCAAAATATATATATATATATATATATATATATATATATATATATCTGTGCAGCGTCTGTCCTGTGTTGTGTTGTCTTGTCACTGATCTACTTTCTCAAACTTTTGTGAAATCGTACCAAACTTCTGGTATGCACATATCTCTCCCGTCGGTATGTCCTAAGGGTATTGTTTTAGAAAAATTTTCCAATTGTTTATTTATTAATTTTTTTGGAATTATTTGGGGAATTTTTTTTTCAACTTAAATTGTTTATAAAAAGTAATATCACGTATATTACAAATACATTTGTGCAAAATAATTGTTTGAATTATGATTGGTTTAAACCATGACAAAACGGCAACTTGTGGTGGGGCAAGTGGTCCAAGACAATGGGCCCGTAGGACTTTCATGATGAGAAGTTGCCACCTATTTAGATATGTTCTACATATGACTAGGAACAGGAAAATTGATGTTGCCAATTTTGGAGCTGTGTCAAATGGCTGCCATTTTGAATTCCAAAATGGCTGCCATGATCATGCTTTTTTCTTCAATGAATACAATTATTACCTTCGCAAAAGCGGAAGGTTATGTTTTGATCGCTGTGTATTTATTTGTATGTCTGTGTGTGTGTGTGTATGTTATTCGCATAACTCAAAAAGTATTCAACCGAATTGCATGAAATTTGGTGGGATGATTGGTTATTATACGGGACACATTTGATTAGATTTTGGGAGCAATCGGGTCAAAGGTCAAGGTCAAGGTCACGAAAAGGTCAAAATCGTATTTTTACCAAGTACAGAACAGTAGCTGCGGCGAAGGTATGCGCTCTACCGAGTGCCCGTTCTAGTTGCTCATATTTTAAAAATATCAAAATTTTATCCAATAATATGAGTGAACATGAATAGGAGAGACATTATGATTTATTGTATGTATATTTAAAATAATTATAAGGTCATTTTGAATTTCAAAATGGCAGCCATTTTAAATGAGCTGTTCATTTATTTAAATATTCTTCTAAATCCATTGAAATAGAGTATTTTTTTTCTTATTTCTAAGAAACTTTGGGATGCTACGTCTAACAGACAATAATATATTAAATAAATTGGCCCTTTTGAGTATCCGTAACAAATAATTAGCTATAGAGGGCAGCATCTGGGTTACCTGCTGCCTCTACTACATCCGTAAGCACATTGCATTGGACAGACGTTTCTGCTGTATTGTCATGCAAAGTGATCACAGCATATATTGTTACAAAGGTTAGTTTAAGTTACAGTACTTGTTTTTAATTGTGCTTACATGCCCAGAAAGCTTTGAAAATATATCAGCAAAAAGTTTAAAGAAAGGTTTTTATAAGAAGCTAATGAATTAATGTGGAAAGCTTATCAGCCATAGGCCTATATCATCCATTATAACCATTGGCAAAGTTATAATGGATGATATAATGATGATAAACTCAGGTACAGTCATTTATCTATATATCTACACCTCTGGGCAGTGTCTGTGTTGTCACTTAACGACTCCCTCAAACTTTTGTTTCCGTGGTTGTGAAGTGTTTTTAATAACGTTGTGGTGGTTTTGAATCACGTGGTGGTGAGGTATTTTGAATTATGTGGTGGTGAGGTGTTTTTAAATGATGTGGTGGTGAGGTGTTTTTAAATCACATGGTGGTGAGGTGTTTTTAAATCACATGGTGATGAGGTGTTTTGAATTATGTGGTGGTGAGGTATTTATAATTACGTGGTGGTGAGGTGTTTTTAAATCACATGGTGGTGAGGGGTTTTTAAATCACATGGTGGTGTGGTGATTTTAAATGACGTGGTGGTGAGGTGTTTTAATATCACATGGTGGTGAGGTGTTTTTAAATCACATGGTGGTGAGGGGTTTTTAAATCACATGGTGGTGAGGTGTTTTGATTTATGTGGTGGTGAGGTATTTATAATTACGTGGTGGTGAGGTGTTTTGAATTACGTGATGGTGAGGTGTTTTTAAATGACGTGGTGTTGAGGTGTTTTTAATTTCGTGGCTGTGAGGTGGTTTTTTTGCGTGTTTTATGGCTGTGAGGTGTTTTTAATTTTGTGGTGGTGAGTTGTTTTTATTACGTGTTTATGGCTGTGAGGTGATTTTATTACATGTTTTATGCCTGTGAGGTGTTTTTATTACGTGTTTTATGGCTGTGAGGTGTTTATGACGTGTTTTATGGCTGTGAGGTGTTTTTAATTTTGTGGTGGTGAGGTGTTTTTATTACGTGTTTTATGGCTGTGAGGTGTTTTTATTACGTGTTTTATGGCTGTGATGTGTTTTTATTACGTGTTTTATGGCTGTGAGGTGTTTTTATGACGTGTTTTATGGCTGTGAGGTGTTTTTATTACGTGTTTTATGGCTGTGAGGTGTTTTTAATTTCGTGGTGGTGAGGTGTTTTTATTACGTGTTTTATGGCTGTGAGGTGTTTTTATTACGTGTTTTATGGCTGTGATGTGTTTTTATTACGTGTTTTATGGCTGTGAGGTGTTTTTATTACGTGTTTATGGCTGTGAGGTGATTTTATTACATGTTTTATGGCTGTGAGGTGTTTTTATTACGTGTTTTATGGCTGTGAGGTGTTTTTATGACGTGTTTTATGGCTGTGAGGTGTTTTTAATTTCGTGGTGGTGAGGTGTTTTTTTAATTTTGTCGTGTTGTGTTTTTATTACGTGTTTTATGGCTGTGATGTCTTTTTATTACGTGTTTTATGGTTGTGATGTGTTTTTATGACGTGTTTTATGGCTGTGAGGTGTTTTTATGACGTGTTTTATGGCTGTGAGGTGTTTTTATTACGTGTTTTATGGCTGTGATGTGTTTTTATTACGTGTTTTATGACTGTGATGTGTTTTTATTACGTGTTTTATGGCTGTGAGGTGTTTTTATTACGTTTTTTATGGCTGTGAGGTGTTTTTATTACGTGTTTTATGGCTGTGATGTGTTTTTATTACGTGTTTTATGACTGTGAGGTGTTTTTATTACGTTTTTTATGGCTGTGAGGTGTTTTTATTACGTGTTTTATGGCTGTGATGTGTTTTTATTACGTGTTTTATGGCTGTGAGGTGTTTTTATGACGTGTTTTATGGCTGTGAGGTGTTTTTATGACGTGTTTTATGGCTGTGAGGTGTTTTTATTACGTGTTTTATGGCTGTGAGGTGTTTTTAATTTTGTCGTGTTGTGTTTTTATTACGTGTTTTATGGCTGTGAGGTGTTTTTATTATGTGTTTTATGGCTGTGAGGTGTTTTTATTATGTGTTTTATGGCTGTGAGGTGTTTTTAATTTCGTGGTGGTGAGGTGTTTTTATTATGTGTTTTATGGCTGTGTGGTGTTTTTATTACGTGTTTTATGGCTGTGAGGTGTTTTTATTACGTGTTTTATGGCTGTGAGTTGTTTTTAATTTCGTGGTGGTGAGGTGTTTTTATTATGTGTTTTATGGCTGTGTGGTGTTTTTATTACGTGTTTTATGGTTGTGAGGTGTTTTTATTACGTGTTTTATGGCGGTGAGGTGTTTTTAATTTCGTGGTGGTGAGGTGTTTTTATTATGTGTTTTATGGTTGTGAGGTGTTTTTATTACGTGTTTTATGGCTGTGAGGTGTTTTTAATTTCGTGGTGGTGAGGTGTTTTTATTACGTGTTTTATGGTTGTGAGGTGTTTTTATTACGTGTTTTATGGCTGTGAGGTGTTTTTATTACGTGGCTGTGAGGTGTTTTTATTATGTGTTTTATGGCTGTGTGGTGTTTTTATTACGTGTTTTATGGCTGTGAGGTGTTTTTATTGCGTGTTTTATGGCTGTGAGGTGTTTTTATGACGTGTTTTATGGCTATGAGGTGTTTTTATTATGTGTTTTATGGCTGTGAGGTGTTTTTATTACGTGTTTTATGGCTGTGAGGTGTTTATCATTTTGTCATGTGTTTTTATTACGTGTTTTATGGCTGTGAGGTGTTTTTATTACGTGTTTTATGGCTGTGAGGTGTTTTAATTACGTGTTTTATGGCTGTGAGGTGTTTTTATTACGTGTTTTATGGCTGTGAGGTGTTTTTATTACGTGTTTTATGGCTGTGAGGTGTTTTTAATTTTGTGGTGGTGAGGTATTTTTATTATGTGTATTATGGCTGTGTGGTGTTTTTATTACGTGTTTTATGGCTGTGAGGTGTTTTTATTACGTGTTTTATGGCTTTGAGGTGTTTTTATTACGTGTTTTATGGCTGTGAGGTGTTTTTAATTTCGTGGTGGTGAGGTGTTTTTATTACGTGTTTTATGGCTGTGAGGTGTTTTTATTACGTGTTTTATGGTTGTGAGGTGTTTTTATTACGTGTTTTATGGCTGTGAGGTGTTTTTATTACGTGTTTTATGGCTGTGAGGTGTTTTTATTTTTGTCGTGTTGTATTTTTATTACGTGTTTTATTGCTGTGAGGTGCTTTTATTACGTGTTTTATGGCTGTGAGGTGTTTTTAATTTCGTGGTGGTGAGGTATTTTTATTTTGTGTTTTATGGCTGTGAGGTGTTTTTATTACGTGTTTTATGGCTGTGAGGTGTTTTTATTATGTGTTTTATGGCTTTGAGGTGTTTTTATTATGTGTTTTATGGCTGTGAGGTGTTTTTAATTTCGTGGTGGTGAGGTATTTTTATTTTGTGTTTTATGGCTGTGAGGTGTTTTTATTACGTGTTTTATGGCTGTGAGGTGTTTTTATTACGTGTTTTATGGCTGTGAGGTGTTTTTATTACGTGTTTTATGGCTGTGATGTGTTTTTATTACGTGTTTTATGGCTGTGAGGTGTTTTTAACTTCGTGGTGGTGAGGTATTTTTATTTTGTGTTTTATGGCTGTGAGGTGTTTTTATTACGTGTTTTATGGCTGTGAGGTGTTTTTATTACGTGTTTTATGGCTGTGAGGTATTTTTATTACGTGTTTTATGGCTGTGAGGTGTTTTTATTACGTGTTTTATGGCTGTGATGTGTTTTTATTACGTGTTTTATGACTGTGATGTGTTTTTATTTCGTGTTTTATGGCTGTGAGGTGTTTTTATTACGTTTTTTATGGCTGTGAGGTGTTTTTATTACGTGTTTTATGTGTTATATATATAACACATAAAACGTGTTATATATATATATATATATATATATATATATATATATATTGACAGGAATATGAATGAGTGGGGGAGGAGAGGAGGGAGGGAGAGGGAGGGAGAGGGATGGAGGGAGGGAGAGGGATGGAGGGAGAGGAGAGAGTGAGAGGGGGGAGGGAGAGGGAGGGAGGTAGAGGGGAGGAAGAGGGGGAGGGAGAGGGAGGGGAGGGAGAGGGGGGAGGAGATTAGGGAGGGAGAGGGGGAGGAGAGGAGGGAGGGAGATGGGGGAGGAGAAGGGAAAGGAAGTGGAAAGGAAGGGGGAAGGAAAGGCAGTGGAGTGGGAGTGGGAGTGGGAGGGAAGAGAGAGGAGGGAGGAGGAGAGAGAGGAGGGAGGGTGGAGGCGAGAGATAAATGAGGGAGGAGAGAAGAAGGGAGGGTGGAGGGGGAAAGGGGGAGAGAAGAAGGGAGGATGGAGGGGGAAAGGGGGAGAGAAGAAGGGAGGTTGGAGGGGAACAGGGGGAGAGAAGAAGGGAGGTTGGAGGGGGACAGGGGAAGAGCGAAGGGAGGGGGCAATGAGGGTTGGGGGAGCGAGGACTGGGACGAGCAGGGAGGAGAGAGAGAAGGGAAGGAGGGTGTAGTGAAAAAGCGAGAGGGGAGGGGAGGGAGGAGGAGAGTTACTATATCGCACAAAAATGTTAATCAATGAAAAAATGGGTACGTGAAAACAAAATGGCAGCTCTGTCTACTGCAACGCCATGCCTTGCAAAAGCAGCCTGAATAGTGTTCACCAAGTGGTGGATCACCTCGTTAATCATATTCAAAAATGGTGTTATAACACACCAAAACACCCAGGTCAAGATCAGACAAGAATTAAGCGAGTTATGATCAAATAACCTCCACCGTTTCCATAATTCCCGGCTGTAACACGTGCCCTTTTGTGGTTTGTTTTCAACGTATCCAATCACGTGACTGTTGTCGTGAAGGGTGCACTAACCGGAAGTTACGTATTTCCGCGGGCGCCTATTCAGCTCAACTCACAGTCTTTTATTGTGCGAGCAGCAAGCACAACGCAGCTTCCCCAGGCCCCGCCCGCCAACCTGGAAGTGACGTGTACATCCGTATTCGCTTGTTATATGTTGTCGACAGCTTGTTTCCAAGACAAGCCACGTTTGAGTAGGCTGAAACAAAATGGCGGCTTAAGAACCCAGTGAGGTAAGTGGGCTGACCAAGATGGCGGGCCGCCATATTGGTAAGGCTTTTTGGGGTTCTTCCTTATGAGCATCTCGTTAATCATTTTCAAAAAGGGTGTTATAACACACCCAAACACCCAGTTTTCATCCTTGCAATCTGTTGGAGGTCCGGGTGTATGCATGCAAAGTTTGGGGCCGCTAGGTTTCATGGTTTTGGAGTTATGGAGGAGACAGACGGACGGATAGACACTGCCTTTTATGATTTATATAGATATGAATATATATATATATATATAATCTGAGAAAAGTAAAGAAACAAGTCATAAAAACATTTTTTTTTAATGCAAAAGGATGTAAGGTAGTTACTCCAAAAAGTATGGAAACAAGGTAGGGTTATGGTCACTTAAATGAACATGTGAAACCATTTCATCCTCGTTATATTGACATAACATCAACGGTAAATATTCTTGGATATAGCATTAGATACCGTTTATCTTGCAAATGCAAATGCCGTATGAAAATGACTTCATTCAGCCATCTTGGAGTCACTCTAATGGGATTTGAGTGCTTCCCTCATCCGCATCGTCCAATGCTGATTATTGCCAGAGATTCAAACAATATACATGGACGATACATGTGCTCCACACAAAATTATCCAAAATAATTATATTCCATTGAAACTAGAAAGAGAAAAATTTTAGGGTTTTTTTTACATTAGAGATGTATGGAAAAAGAGCAAAATTATTTTTATTTTGACCATTTTTACCCTCAATCCTATTTATCCTTTCAGTACATACATTATGTAGATTGACCAACTGAATTTTTTCTTCTTCCTCATCATCATCATAACTTCATAACCCTGAATTATTTTTTGGTTACAGCACTTGAGGTTTTCAGGATAACTTCGGCATGCACACTCACCTGTAAGCTGATTAGTCTGGCTGGGTTCAAATCCCGACCCAGCTATAAACTGCTATCCTGGTGTTTCAGAAGCAGGGCGAATCGTCAATGTGTGTTCCGTCTCTCGGATCACAAAGTTATTGGTGGACGTTAAAGATCCCACTGTGTCTTTTGCGGACAGTCAGCCGTCAGACGAGTCAAATTACACACTCATATCCTGACTGACTGCTGGGAAGGTAATGGCAAACCACCTTGCACTAACTAACCCAGTCAGCACAACGAAACCACCCAGCATAACCAAACGACCCAGCAGAACCAAATCACACAGCATGACCAAATCACCAAGCATGACCAAATCACCCAGCATAACCAAACGACCCAGCAGAACCAAATCACACAGCATGACCAAATCACCAAGCATGACCAAATCACCCAGCATAACCAAACGACCCAGCAGAACCAAATCACACAGCATGACCAAATCACCCAGCACAACGAAATCACCCAGCATAACCAAACGACCCAGCATAATCAAATCACCCAGCATGACCAAATCACCAAGCATGACCAAATCACCCACCATAACCAAACGACCCAGCAGAACCAAATCACACAGCATGACCAAATCACCAAGCACAACGAAATCACCAAGCATGACCAAATCACCCACCATAACCAAACGACCCAGCATAATCAAATCACCCAACATGACCAAATCACCAAGCATGACCAAATCACCCACCATAACCAAACGACCCAGCAGAACCAAATCACACAGCATGACCAAATCACCAAGCACAACGAAATCACCCAGCATAACCAAACGACCCAGCATAATCAAATCACCCAGCATGACCAAATCACCCACCATAACCAAACGACCCAGCAGAACCAAATCACCCAGTATGACCAAATCACCAAGCATGACCAAATCACCCAGCATAACCAAACGACCCAGCAGAACCAAATCACACAGCATGACCAAATCACCAAGCACAACGAAATCACCCAGCATAACCAAACGACCCAGCATAATCAAATCACCCAGCATGACCAAATCACCCACCATAACCAAACGACCCAGCAGAACCAAATCACACAGCATGACCAAATCACCCAGCACAACGAAATCACCCAGCATAACCAAACGACCCAGCATAATCAAATCACCCAGCATGACCAAATCACCAAGCATGACCAAATCACCCACCATAACCAAACGACCCAGCAGAACCAAATCACACAGCATGACCAAATCACCAAGCACAACGAAATCACCCAGCATAATCAAATCACCCAGCATGACCAAATCACCCAGTATGACCAAATCACCAAGCATGACCAAATCACCCAGCATAACCAAACGACCCAGCAGAACCAAATCACACAGCATGACCAAATCACCCAGCACAACGAAATCACCCAGCATAACCAAACGACCCAGCATAATCAAATCACCAAGCATGACCAAATCACCCACCATAACCAAACGACCCAGCAGAACCAAATCACACAGCATGACCAAATCACCCAGCACAACGAAATCACCCAGCATAACCAAACGACCCAGCATAATCAAATCACCCAGCATGACCAAATCACCAAGCATGACCAAATCACCCACCATAACCAAACGACCCAGCAGAACCAAATCACACAGCATGACCAAATCACCAAGCACAACGAAATCACCCAGCATAACCAAACGACCCAGCATAATCAAATCACCCAGCATGACCAAATCACCAAGCATGACCAAATCACCCAGCATAACCAAATGACCCAGCAGAACCAAATCACACAGCATGACCAAATCACCAAGCACAACGAAATCACCCAGCATAACCAAACGACCCAGCATAATCAAATCACCCAGTATGACCAAATCACCAAGCATGACCAAATCACCCAGCATAACCAAACGACACAGCATAATCAAATCACCAGGCATGACCAAATCACCAAGCATGACCAAATCACCAAGCATGACCAAATCACCAAGCATGACCAAATCATCCAACATGACCAAATCACCAAGCATGACCAAATCACCAAGCATGACCAAATCACTAAACATGACCAAATCACCCAGCATGACCAAATCACCCAGGCCAGTATGACCAAATCACCCAGAATAACCAAATCACCCAGCATAACCAAATCACCCAGCTATAATCTTGCAAGTTTCTAATTCGGCAATTGCACTGACACTGTCAAGACTATGGTCGACCATTGATGACGACGATAACTCCTTAGGTAACAGGTTGCTGTGCAAATAACAAACTTTTAAATCCAGTCTCCTTATGGATAGAAAAATGAAAAACGTTGGCATTTCTTGGAATATAATGAATATCTCCACTTCGATAACTTTATGAATGCACCTCTTGAATTCCATGCAATGCCCATTTAACAATAATAAATGTCCCGGAAATAAGTCGAGGTAAAAATGCAGGTACACCACAAAAGGTGTGCACATGCAAAGAAAGAACAACCAGAGCGAAAATCCCGTCTGAAGGACGGCGTGCTCCATCATGCAGCCGCCAATGCTGCTTCTGCTACACCAGAACGGAAATTTAACCTAGTTGCAATTATGCCAAGATTTACTTCCCTGTTCTTAACTTCTTCCCTGATTGATGTGTTTCCCTTTCCAGGAACATATGGTGCTTGTGATCTGGAGCTATTATGGAAAAGCAGCATTACAGTCAATTCGGGTCTTTGTTTTAAATCTAGATCAAGATGCACACCTGGTCAAGCATGATCTGTAGGTTTGAACTCATGATGCACCTCGAGCGGTTTCATGAAAAAACCAACAATTCCTGAAAGCTGGAACAGACAGACTGCCAAGCAGGTGTGGTTTGCCCACCAAACGCAGGTCTGCTTTATTTTCCTGGCAACTCACCGCCATCAGCCATATCGCGAGGAAACCAGCAGCCGACACAATAGGTCCACTTCCATGAATTGAGGGACCTTCTCTGTGAAATCGCTCACCATGGCCCCTGTGGATTTCCCAGTGTTCGTTTGCCCATGAGATGCCGCCGTTTCATGGAAAAGCAATTCTCTCTGTGATTCGTGAGATAAAGAGCCGTGCGGGCGTACACCGCACCCAAATTGTGACCTTCAATGTACATTTTATATACTATAATTCAGGATGGGCTTTCGTTTAAAACTGGCATCCTATTAAGCCATAAAAACGAATATGGTATTCCCAAATAATCAGATTTGATGTACGGTTTCCACAATGCAAATGAGTACGAGTTCTATGACTTGTGATAATGTATCATAACTGAGCATACATTTGGACTATGTTGACCTCAAAAAAAATTTTGTGGTTGAATTCAGTGACCTGATATGCAAATCCTCTTCAAATTTCAAGTCAATCGGATGAGAAATTAGGATTTTAGAAATTCCACCTTAAGTTGTTGACCTTTGACCTATGTTGACCTTTTGGCCTATGATGACCTCAAAAATAATTGGTGGTTGAATTCAGTGACCCGCTATGCAAATCCTCTACAAATTTCAAGTGAATCGGAAAAGTAATTGAGGATTTTAGAAATTTTGGCCTATTTTTGGCCTAAGTTATTGACCGTTGGCCTAATTTGACATTTTGACCCCCAAATCAATAGGCTTCTTATTTGTGGCCACCCCTACCATTTGGTGAAGTTTCGTAAAGATCAGTTTAAAATTGTAACCTGTACGCGATTGACAAACAGACAAACAGACACAATAACGCACAAGACCAACCAATATACGTACTTGAAAAATCTTCGATTTTTGCAAGTAACAAACAGACAAACAGACATGGCTGAAAACATAACCTCAGTCCACCTTCGGTGGCGCAGTTAATGAATGTGTTGCAGTTACAAACCAGGTATTTTCATTTTGAGCTTGTTTGGCCTTCCTATCTGGGCACAAAGCTCATGATGGATCACAGGTTCAAATCTTATAAACTGTTGTAATTTGTCTGATGTGAACTAAAATGTCCCTGCACGGTAATTCATGACATTTTTTTTTTTTTGTTATTCTTTTGGATACAAGATCGAGGCTCGTGAAAGAGATAACATTAATCACACAAATAGTCAAACCGACACACAAAACACAAAATAAGGGGAGCGGCAGACAAGATGGGGAGAGCAGGGGAAGGACATAAACACAACACCTGAGAGGGCTTTTGAGAGAACTGTAGGAGGGAGAGGGCTTGGGGGGAGGTGGGAGAGGTATAAAACATATGGACACTGCAAGGACTTCCAGGAAAGAAGTTGGAATTTCAAAAAGGTGTATCTGGGGTGAATTAGTGGGAGTAGAAAAGATCAAGGTTTTGGATGGGGGAAGATAAGAGATGGTGGTGAACAGCTGTTTAAAAGACCTGGAGGGAGGAAAATACATATATATATATATATATATATATATATATATATATATATATATATATATATATATATATATATATATATATATATATATATATATATATATATATACACATTATACATACATATACAGTATATATATATATATATATATATATATATATATATATATATATATATATATATATATATATATATATATATATATATATATTACAAAAGGACCTGGCGTTGCTGGGTAATAATGAGTTGCTTCCTGACGGGAATATAATATACGCAATCTGGGTCCATCATCTAGAGGATATTTTAAAAAGAGATCACAGGTACAGTGGATGCAGTGGAGTGACACCGTCACTGGAGTCACATCGAAGTATGAATTAAGTAAAAAATTATTATTAAGTTAAATACAAAACTAATCCCAGAAGGTGAATCACAGCCTCGCTTAAGTAAATGAATATATACACCTAGTTATAAAATCGCTATATATGGTAAATTAGGTCAGATTTCACTCCAGATTTGGACATTTATTTAGTCGACAGCATCCAATCCTCATATCCGAATCCAGATTTTGATGATATGCATGAATTATGTAATGATAATTATCGATCATGTTTCCAAGGCAAGGCACATTTGAGTAGGCAAAAACAAAATGGCAGCTTAAGAACCCAGTGACATGCAGTGGGCTGACCAAGATGGCGGGCCGCCATATTGGTAAGGCTTTTTCGGGTTCTTCCTTATGAGCACATCGTTAATCATCTTCAAAAAGGGTGTTATAACACACCCAAACACACAGGTTTCATTATTGCAATCTGTTGGAGGTCCAGGTGTATTCCTGCAGAGTCCAGGTTTATTTGGAGCCGTTTCATGGTTTTAGAGTTATAGAGGAGACAGACAGATGGACAGACAGATGGACGGACAGATGGCCTGCCTTTTACTATTATAGATAAAATAAATATAATAGGACTGCCTATAAAAAGGACTGCCTTTTATTATTATAGAATATATATATATACAGACTTGGCATTTAATATGGAATATATTTTTTTCTTGACTTGGGTTTACTTTCTTAACTCAGTATATCAATCTGGTGAGTTTCTTTTACACTTTGGTGATTTATTTGTTAAAAGAACCATGTAACTGATTGTCTGTCGTAGCAAGAAGTCAACAACAGGATTATATCACAGGTGGCGTGGCAAAATGTACGGACAGGTGCATTTGATGATTGTGTTACGTGGTCCCCTCGGTGAATACCTGGTCTCGGTGACCCCCGGACCGTGAGAGGAACTTCGCCAGAAAGTTATATTATATATGCGCTTTCGCCACGCAATCCATATGAATTCCACCCAAGAGACAACTGATGTTCAAGAATATATTTCAATGGTAATGATACCATACAATTTCAATGATACAACCACGGAGATTTTCCCCGAGCAATCAACAATAAACAACCATCAACAATCCCCAATCCACAATCAATTCCCTATGATTAAGATGGCCATCTTATATGTGTGTGTCCCCGTGAGTACTCACGACCCCCTTTTGGTCTCGGTCCCGCACAATGTCTCTGGGCCCCTCCTGACCAAGATGATGGTCGGCGTCGCCGCACTCGGGCGGTTGAACGAACCCCGGGTGGACGTGTTTCCACCGGGCAGGTATCGTACCCGGCACCCCGGCTGCAGCCCCTCGTGGCCACGCGAAGCGGGTACGGGAAAGCAAGCCAAAAGCCCCACGCCGCTTGCAAGGCGTGTTAGGCCCCAACGGGCGACCCGTACGCGTCTTTTTAGACGGTGTCGCGAACGGTGCCAAACGCTGGGTCGGTGCACGGCCACACGACAGTTTGACGTCCACCGGGCAGGTATCCGTCCCGGTAACTCCTCTCGCCAGACGGGCTCGGGAACGCCGCTTTTCCACACGGCTCAATCATTCCCACCTTTCGTCGGAGCGGGGCGAGGAAAAAGAATACTCGTCCTTTTTCTTCCTCGTTTCTTTTTTCTTCCGTTTCCGGTCACTTCCGTTTCCGGACACTTTGCAGAAGGGCTCCTGACCCTCCAACCACAACAACCCTTAATCTATTACACATGGATAAGCAAAGACCTGAATGGTAATTCACATACATTCACATAAATATGTAACACTCCCCCCCTTCAAGAAAGAAAGTTTGAACCCAGCGAAAACTTTCTTTGCCGGCCAATTTGGAGAAACAAACCAGATAACTCAACCCCCCCCCACATTATCAGTTCCCCCCGGGCACAGTTATCACTTAAAAATAAAGCAACCAAAATTTCACCACAACCCCTCCAGATTACTCCCTCTGGACTAAGCACCAGCAACGACATTGTCCCTGTCAAATCAAACTCCCTCTCATGACCCTCTGACTTTGACCGTCAGTTTCTTGTGAATGAAGGTTAAGGGGTTGATCAAAGATCCAAAGTTAAGCAACTCGATAGCACTTTTTCCGGGAGGCCAAGCCGAGTATTCACTACATGGATGCCTTTAGGAACGTGGAGTTCACGGTTAGTCCGTGCAGGAAAGTTCTCTACATGGGCGCCTTGAGGAACGTGGAGTTCACGGTTAGTCCGTGCATGAAAGTTCACTACATGGACGCCTTTAGGAATGGCGTTCACGGTTAATCCGTGTAGGAATCTTGGCTCGGCGGCTCCGCCGCATTCAGTGCTTCAACTTCTCAGAACTTCCCTAATAATTATGGTGGGACCGCTTGTCCCTGTAGTCCCATGAATAGCGGTCTCCTTCTCGGCCACTACTTTGACAATCCTTCCTTCGGGAGCTGCCGTAACTCATGGAGCCTCCATAATAATATCGATTGCGGCCACCACCAAAACTACCGCCCAGTTGTCCTCTCCTGTAGACCTCTCGACGCCTACGAAATGCCTTCCCTACTGTTATGGTCCGACCCTCCAAATCCTTGCCATTCCAATTCTTCTCTGCCTCTCTGGCGTCTTTTGTGCTGGCAAACGTGACAAAGCCGAACCCTCTTGACTTGCGTTTCCCAGTCTCTTACCAACCGCACTTCCACCAGCGGCCCATATCTGTTGAAGACAGAGGTCAGAACTTCTTCTTCTGTTTTGAAGTTCAGTCCCCCTACAAATAACTTGGCACTTTTGTCGCCATCCCGAGCTGGTGTGGTGTTATTTTCCCTGCTGGGCTCTTTACCAACCCTCAGGTTACCATAAACTTGACCCCCGGCCAAATCATTCCCGATAACCACAGATACACCCTCTACAGGAAGCGTGGCTTGTAAACCGACGGTGACCGGTCCTGACACCAAATCGGACTCCAAATGGATGACATGAAGGGGAGCACTAACACCGCCCCCGATCCCCTGTAAACGAACACTATCCCCCGTTGCCGTCTCCTCGGACCATGGCAAAATGCCTTCAAGCATTAAAGATTGATGTGCCCCTGTGTCCCTCAATATCCTAACCGGTTTCCGGTTAGTCGAGGCTCCATCCCGTGACACAAACCCCTCTGAAATAAATGGTTGGTAACCCTTTTGATGGGGATTTCTCACAATGGCCATTGCATTTGGAGTCGTAATAGTTGGACTCCGCTCTGGGTCTTCCCTTTTCCGGAGGTAACATTGGGACATCAAGTGTCCAGTTTTATGGCAAAAAAGCACAAGTAGGCCCAGGGGAGAACCTCGGGGTCGGCCTTGAGCCCCCCGAAAAATAAGTTTGTCTTGGGTCCGTAGCCCTCTGATTTCTACCAGTTGGGGTATCATAGTTGTCCCCATAATCATCTCGAGGTCGCCGCCATGTATTGTCGTTCTCCGCACCTGCTGTTCCCCACCTCCCCTGCGGAGATCTAGGCGAGGAGTTAGGTTCGTGGACCCATATTCGGTGGGTTAAGGCATAATCATCTGCCATGGGGGCTGCGTCCCACAACTTTGGTACTTTCTTTTCCTGCAGGTACACTTTGATGTCCTCGTGGACACACTGCTGAAATTCCTCCACCAGGATCAAGTCACGCAATGTTTCGAAGTCTTTCCCGACTCCTTTTGACTCACACCCACCGATCAAACATGTTTTCTTTCACTCTGGCAAACTCCACATGGGTCTCACTCTCCCTCTTCCTGGCATTCCTGAAGTTTTGCCTGTAAGCTTCCGGAACCAACTCATAGGCTTTGAGGATGTGCTTCTTCAGTACCTCATAATCTGCACATTGGTCCATTGGTAGCGCCGAATAAATCTCTTGAGCTTTTCCCACCAGCACACTTTGCACGAGTATGGTCCAGGCCTCCTCCGGCCAGTTTAATTGTCGAGCCACTTTCTCAAAGTGTGGAAAAAATCTCGCGACTTCCTTTTCACTGAACGGTGGAACCAGCCTCACATGTCTGCCCACATCCCAGGTTTTCTGGTAAGGTGTCGACCCCGTCAGCAAGGGTGGTGCCTCTCCCCGTTCTCTCATTAACTCCAGCTCCTTGAATTTAATTTCTTGCTGAAGCTCCATGTCACGTTCCTTTAATTCCCTTTCCGCTTTTCTCTCCTCTGCTTCGAGTTCCCTTGTTTTCATCCTTTCTAACCTTTCCTGGAGTTCTCGTTCCCCTCTCCTTTCTTCTTCTGCTTGTTTCTCTTCTCTCCTCTCTTCTGCTTTCCTTTCTTCTTCTTTTAACCTTTCCTGGAGTTCTCGTTCCACTCTCCTTTCCTCTGCTTGTTTCTCTTCTCTCCTCTCTTCTGCTTTCCTTTCTTCTTCTTTGATCCGTTCCTGGCTCCGTAATTGCAACTCCAGTTTCCGGAGCTCAACGTCTTCTGGTTCTTCGGGTAGCCACTCCCAGGCTAACTCGTCCCATGTTCCTAATCCCACCATAGATTGTATCACCGTGGTCTGCAACTCTGCCTTCCTCAAATTAGTTCGGACCTCCAAGTTAAAATGTTTGGCCAATTTCAAGAGGTCCGACTTTAGTAACGCTCGGAACTGTGCCTCACTCGGTGTTACCGCAAAGTTCTGTGCCACAAACGCCATGGTGACTATCGTTAACACCTGTTAACCTTCACCCAAGACTTTACCCCAATTTCCCCAAAAATTTACCAATTAATACTTAATTAATAAATTTTAATTAATAAAAATATTATTTTATTATTTTATACAAATACACTTTTAGATCCCGGACGTAGACCCAATTGCGAATCGTAATTTGGACGAGCCCCCAATTCTGTTACGTGGTCCCCTCGGTGAATACCTGGTCTCGGTGACCCCCGGACCGTGAGAGGAACTTCGCCAGAAAGTTATATTATATATGCGCTTTCGCCACGCAATCCATATGAATTCCACCCAAGAGACAACTGATGTTCAAGGATATATTTCAATGGTAATGATACCATACAATTTCAATGATACAACCACGGAGATTTTCCCCGAGCAATCAACAATAAACAACCATCAACAATCCCCAATCCACAATCAATTCCCTATGATTAAGATGGCCATCTTATATGTGTGTGTCCCCGTGAGTACTCACGACCCCCTTTCGGTCTCGGTCCCGCACAATGTCTCTGGGCCCCTCCTGACCAAGATGATGGTCGGCGTCGCCGCACTCGGGCGGTTGAACGAACCCCGGGTGGACGTGTTTCCACCGGGCAGGTATCGTACCCGGCACCCCGGCTGCAGCCCCTCGTGGCCACGCGAAGCGGGTACGGGAAAGCAAGCCAAAAGCCCAACGCCGCTTGCAAGGCGTGTTAGGCCCCAACGGGCGACCCGTACGCGTCTTTTTAGACGGTGTCGCGAACGGTGCCAAACGCTGGGTCGGTGCACGGCCACACGACAGTTTGACGTCCACCGGGCAGGTATCCGTCCCGGTAACTCCTCTCGCCAGACGGGCTCGGGAACGCCGCTTTTCCACACGGCTCAATCAATCCCACCTTTCGTCGGAGCGGGGCGAGGAAAAAGAATACTCGTCCTTTTTCTTCCTCGTGTCTTTTTTCTTCCGTTTCTGGTCACGTCCGTTTCCGGACACTTTGCAGAAGGGCTCCTGACCCTCCAACCACAACAACCCTTAATCTATTACACATGGATAAGCAAAGACCTGAATGGTAATTCACATACATTCACATAAATATGTAACAATTGGCTTTACAGTCGGGTATACAAGGGTTGTTGCGTTCTGTATTAGTGGAAAACAATGGCTGCACGTCTCCAAAAGTTATTGCCGCTTCCTCTGGAGATGATCCGTCAACTGGACAATGCTGTTTGTCATGGAGTGGTGGCTTTACGAAATTACGGCATGAAACAGCGTGCTATTGCTCGGCAGTATGGCATCACTCAAGGTCAGGTGTCATAGATCCTGAAACGAAATGCTCAGAGGGGTGTCCCTACTCCAATACCGAGGCCAGGACGTCCCCGCAGAACCACAAGGAGGGATGATCGCCAGCTGCACCGGTTAGTCCGCAATGGCCGTACCAAGTCAGCTAATCGGCTTAGGGCTGAGTGGCAGGAAACTGACAAATGTGCCTGTATCCAGAAGGCCAGTCAACCAACGACTGGTTCAAGCAGGCTATCGTGCCAGGCGTCCCCTGAGAAAGCCACGCCTGACCAGACAACACCGCGAGCGCCGATTGCAGTGGGCCAGAGAGCACCATCAATGGCAGCCAGGACACTGGAATCACCTGATCTTCAGTGACGAGTCTAGATTTCTGGTCTATCGTCAAGATGGCCACGTCCGAGTGCGCAGACAAGTGCATGAAGCCTACAACAAAGATTGTATAATGCCAAGAGTCCAAGCTGGAGGTGGTGGGGTGACCGTTTGGGCTGCTTTTCATGCAGGGGGCAAAACTGACCTGGTTGTTCTGAATGGAAACCTGAACCAGTTCAAGTACAGGGCCATTCTGGCAGAAACATTGCTTCCATTTGCTCGTGCAGCCTTTCGAGGAAACTTTGTCTTCCAAGATGACAATGCATGGCCTCACCGTGCTCGCATGATCCAACACTTTCTTGCTGACCGTGGTGTAGAGCATATGGAGTGGCCTGTCATGTCCCCGGATATGAATCCGATAGAGAACTTGTGGGCGGAATTAACGTGTAAAATCGACCACTTGGACCAGCAGCCGACCTCTGTGCATGAATTGCAGCAGGCTATTGTCACTGCATGGCAAGCGATTCCTGTCCAAACCTTGGCAAATCTCGTGAACAGCATACCTTAACGTGTACGTGCTCTCCTGAATGCTCGTGGGGGTTACACAAAGTACTGAACTGTAATTTTACTGTCCGTAATCCCAGTCGTAATTTAACTTTTGTTTTTGTTGAAAAATTTTTTTGGCTAATGTGCAAAATAAAGAGATACTTCTGGAAAATGTACAGAAGTTTAACACAGTACTGTCCATGAATTGAGTTCGATATCAGTTTACATCACTTTCAAGGATCAATTTATTTGTTTCGAAATGTCAAATGTAGTTTTTGTTTCTTTTAAAGGTGACAATAACAAAATCTAGAATAATTTCAACATAATTCCAATGAACTGTTGGTTCTAAGACATCTTGAAAAGTAAGTTCACCCCCACAAAAAAAATATTCCATATTAAATGCCAAGTCTGTATATATATATGTATATATATATATATATATATATATATATATATATATATATATATATATATATATATATATATATATATATACATACATACAGCCACGTGAAAAAGTAAGTACACCCCATGTAAAGTTTTGACTTTTTCAACATATTTCAACATACAGCTATTTGATCTTCATTTCAACAATATTGATAGATAAAGGTGATATAATATAACAAATATCATGAAACATTTACATTTTGTAGTCCATTGTATAATTTAAATGAACATAAATGCAAATTTCGCATGTGGAAAAAGTAAGTACACCCTTGGCTCTAATCGGTGGTATTGCCCCCTTTGGCAGAAACAACCTCAAGTAGGCGTTTCGTATTACTGTGTACCAGTCTCTGACATCGACTGGGAGAAATTTTTGCCCTCTCCTCCATGCAGAATTCTTTCAGCTGTGCGATGTTTGAGGGGTTTCTTGCATGCACAGCTCGTTTCAAATCCCCCCACAACATCTCGATGGGATTTAGATCCGGGCTTTGTCCAGAACCCTCCATTTCTTTCTTTTCAGCCATTCCTTGGTGGATTTACTGGTATGTTTAGGGTCATTGTCATGTTGCAAGGTCCACCTTCGGTTGAGCTTCAACTTTCCGACAGATGGCCTCACATTATCCTCAAGCACCCTCTGGTACAATGAAGAATTCATAGTGGATTATATGATGGTGAGCTGCCCAGGCCCTGATGCAGCAAAGCTGTCCCAAACCATAATATTTCCACCACCATGCTTTACAGTTGGTATCAGGTTCTTGTGGTCAAATGCTGTCTTTAGTTTTCGCCAAACATGTCTTCTGGTACTGTGGCCAAATAGCTCTACCTTTGACTCATCTGTCCAGAGCACATTGTTCCAGAAGTGCTGGTCTTTGCCTCGGTGTTCATTGGCAAACTTTAGTCTTGCCCTGATGTTCTTTCTGGACAGCAAAGGTTTCCTCCTGGCACACCTCCTATGTAGATCAAATTTGTGCAGCCTCTTTTTAATGGTAGACTCGTGCACTTTGACATCAACAGTGGCAAGAGCTACCTGTAGGTCCCGTAATGACATTCTGGGGTTCTTAGAGACTTCTTTCAGCATCTTGAGGTCTGCTCTTGGGCTGAACTTGCTGGCGCGGCCTGGCCTGAACAAGTTGGCAGTTGTTTGGAATCGTCTCCACTTGTAGATGATCTTTCGTACAGTCGAATGATTGACTTCAAATTGTTTGGAGATCTTCTTAAATCCCTTCCCAGACTCGTCGGCATCCATAACCTTCTTTCTGAAGGCCTCAGAGAGCTCTTTTGATCTAGGCATGGTGACGCCGCACACTTTAACAACAAAGAGCAAACCAAACTAAATGTCTGAGGTTTAAATAAGATAGGTTCATCCAAGATGCTCTCTAACGATGTTCTAATCATTTGCACCTGAGCTGGTGCACCTGATTCTAATTTTAGGTATTTGAAGTCGTGATAAATGTTGGGGTGTACTTACTTTTTCCACATGTGAAATTTGCATTTATGTTTATTTAAATTATACAATGGACTCCAAAATGTAAATGTTTCCTGATATTTGTTATATTATATCACCTTTATCTTTCAATATTGTTGAAATGAAGATCAAATAGCTGGATGTTGAAATATGTTGAAAGAGTCAAAACTTTACATGGGGTGTACTTACTTTTTCACGTGACTGTATATATATATATATATATATATATATATATATATATTGTTGCAGTTCTGTGTTTTTGCAATAAAAGTTAATTTCCCCCTCATAGTTTAGTCACACTACAACACGTAGCCTCGCTTTCAGTTATTTCATAGTAAATGTAAGCATCGTCCTTTTCCTGTGTTAGTTTTGCGTTGAGTAGAATAATGAGAGTTAGGTCCTTCCAATGCTTTATGCCACCTCAATACTTTGGCTTTGGCGAGAAATGCCACGAGGCAAGCCTGGACACGTCGATCAAGGGTGAAGGAAGGCGGGGAATGAGTGACGGTAAGCACGAGCCGCCAATCAGGGCTCGAAGGGAGTGGCTTAGCACTGCGTGAAAAAGCGTGGTTTGGAACATTCGATGCGGGCTAAGGGCGTGGCAATATAACTTTTTGCGCAAAGCCCCCATCTCAGTTATGAGGCAAGCCCATGCGAGAAGGACAGGCGCTGAGTAAGATGAGCTTGAGTTTTGAGGGGAGAGGCGCTTGAACAAGTTATGAGCCGGGGTCCTCTGTTGAACAGTTCTGAGAGTGCGCGGTGTTGAATTGAGTTACGTTAAATGTGCGGTTGAGCTTGAGGTAGATCCTCTGTTGAGCTACGAGGGTAAAAGCACGCCGTTGATTAATCGCGCTGTGAGGAACTGTCGAGCCGGGCAAGAGATGCACATATTCGCCTGCCTGCCTTTGTTCGAGATATGTGCCGCAAGGATCCCTCCCGCCTGCCTGCCTGCCTTCGTCGAGGGATGTGCTGTGACCGCGGAGGGCCACGCCGGGTGAGCTGTTCCTGAACAACGGAGCCGGTGCGTTCAGCGCATGAACATTTCCTTCCTTCATTCTGCCTGTGAGTGTGTGTGAACAGGCCCGTTGTCTGGGAAATAAGCTAAGACTGTATAAGATCTGCCCTGTGTCTCTGCTTCTACCAATCATTGTAAGTAATAATTATTAAACATGTTGTTTCTTTGATTCGACCGTTTCATCCCTTCCATCTATTGACTGAGCGTGGTACGAATTATATCGCTCTAATCGGGTTCCAATAATAAGATAACTGCACAGACCACGTGGTACGCCATCCGCTCGGACGTACTCAAATTACGCGTGGTTCGTGCGTGACTTGATCCCCGCTTCCGCGGCGGCATAGGTATTTAGGTACGTGCGAGAATTGTCCCGAAACCCTGTCCTGTGTCTGGCCGTGAGTGGCGATTCAAATCTCACGGTTGCGACGACCCAAAAAGAACAAGGGGCTTAATCTCCCCTTGGTAAGGGAAGGAGGTTCGCGTGAAAACCGTAACAATATATATATATATATATATATATATATATATATATATATATATACTGATATGTCTTAATCTCCTTCTGCAGAGGTCTACGGAGGTTGTGTTTTCACCCATGTCTGTTTGTCTGTCTGTGAGGAGGATATCTCAAAACGTAAAGGACGGATTCGGATGAAACTTAGTGGAGAGGTTGGTTGTATTGATTCGATTTGATAAAGATCCAGATCCAATACTTTTTAAAGCGAATCATCACCATGGAGAGATGTGGCCAAAAAAATAGAAGCACAATAACTTAAAAAGTTATGTACAAGTTATGACAAAACTTGTTTCAAATGTATTCGTTCAGCATTAAAACTTTTCCATCACTTCTCATAAAGACAACACTTCTATATCGAACGAAGAGTTCATTTTACTTGGTTGGCGCTCCCAACTGATCTCCCATCTCGTGCTTCGAGCTGTATTCAGTTTTCAATTCCAATTTCCAGGTTCCAATTCCCAGTTTCTAATTCCAATTCCCAGGTTCCAATTCCAATTCCCAGGTTCCAATTCTATATCGTGCTGCGATTTTTTATTGTCCTCTTATTTTCCTTGTTATTCACTTATAAATACGGTATATTCATTTATCCTGTTATCTCTTTGTCTACTATTATGTAATACTTGTACAATACAATTGTAGAGCTCTCCCATGAGTGGAGACAGTGCAATAAAATATACAGAATTTTTTTTTCTCGCAACTTTCAAAACTGGACTGTTCCAGTTTTAATAACCTTCTATCATGTGTAACACTTAACTTCCTATAATCCCCAGGCTTGATATCTGGATCATGCTGAGAAACAGCTGTAACCACAACAGTACGTTTGATGAACGTGGCCTGGTTTTACACCCTGCGCGTATTGGAAATGAGCCACGTTTACATTTTCAAGAGACAGATTTGAATGACTTTGAAACAAATAAATATTGTAAATCCTGCAGAAATAACGTATTTCTTCTGGGTTTTTTTTCCATACAGTTACATCTTATATAGACATGCAACTCAAAATTTTCATCGAGATTATACATTTACAATTTGTCGTTCTACGGTCCACCTTCAGAGGAGGATGTTATGTTTTCACGTCTGTCTGTCTGTCTGTCTGTCTGGAACCAGGATAACTATACAAATGACGGATTCGAACAAAACGTGGTGAGCAGCTTGGGTGTGCGACAAGGAATAATGGTTGAGATTTTAGGGAAGATCCGAATCCAGATCCGGACTATCACTGGGATGCAAAACGTGAAATGTTCAACCTGGTGGAGTTATGCGCTCTACCATGTGTCGCTCTAGTAAAACATGTTTTATGGATCCATTTCATTGGAATATGTAAAGGTGCATGACTTATATAAGTACCAAGCAAATAGAAGGAGTCCAGATTAAAAGTATGAGAGAGTATACGTACCCTGACACTTTGGGAATGGGAAACCCAAAGTACGTGGTCAGAAAAATATGAAATAGTTCAGAGGGTGTGCTTAGTCAGTTTCATTATATTTCAAATTCGGATCGAGTAAATTAAGCGAATGACCTCTTTAATTAATGCAAGATTGACCAGAGCCCTTCTCGCACAGGAAACGTTACTTCTACAGATACTTCTTCAACGGACCCAATTATCCCCACCTTGGGGTTTCAGCTGGGCAACCATTTTGGCCGAGGTCCTGCAGGCGGCCAGGTATGACGTTCAATTGAAGGTGGCAGGTATTTGACCAGAGTGCCGGCGAGACCTCGCCCACTATTCACGAAATATCTTAAACATCCACCAACCAATGCTAGCAGATTGGACATCCAGCTTAATGTCCATCCGAGGGAGGGTAATTTCTGGTGCATATATACAGTGCATTCAGAAAGTATTCAGACCCCTTCACTTTTTTCACATTTTGTTATGTTGCAGCCTTATGCTGAAATCGTTTAAATTCATTTTTTCCCTCATCAATCTACACTCAATACCCCATAATGACAAAGAGAAAACAGGATTTTAGAAAGTTTTGCAAATTTATTGAAAAGAAAAAACTGAAATATCACATTTACATAAGTATTCAGACCCTTTGCTATGACACTTGAAATTTAGCTCAGGTGCCTCCCATTTGTCTTGATCATCTTTGAGATGTTTCTACACCTTGATTCGAGCCCACCTGTGGTATATTCAATTGATTGGACATGATTTGGAAAGGCACACACCTGTCTATATAAGGTCTCACAGCTGACAATGCATTTCAGAGCAAAAACCAAGACGATTAAACCAAGACGGAAAAACCAAGACAAAAACCAAGACGGTGGCCAGACGGAAGCCTCTCCTCAATGAAAGACACATGAAAGCCCACTTGGAGTTTGCAAAAAAAGCACCTAAAGGACTCTCGGGCTGTGAAAAACAAGATTCTGTGGTCTGATGAAACCAAGATTGAACTGTTTGGCTTCCGTCTGGCCACTCTGCCATAAAGCCCAGATCGGTGGAGTGTTGCAGTGATGGTTGTCCTTCTGGAAGTTTCTCCCATCTCCACACAGGATCTCTGGAGCTCAGCCAGAGTGACCATCGGGTTCTTGGTCACCTCTCTCACCAAGGCCCCTCTCCCCCGATTGCTCAGTTTGGCCGGGCGGCCAGCTCCAGGAAGAGTCCTGGTTGTTCCAAACTTCTCCCATTTAAGAATTATGGAGGCCACTGTGCTCTTGGGAACATTCAATGCAGCAGAATTTTTTTGTAGGCTTCCCAAGATCTGTGCCTCGACACAATCCTGTCTCTGAGCTCTGCAGGCAGTTCCTTCGATCTCATGGCTTGGTTTTTGCTCTGATATGCATTGTCAGCTGTGAGACCTTATATAGACAGGCGTGTGCCTTTCCCAATCATGTCCATTCAATTGAATTTACCACAGCTGGACTCCAATCAAGGTGTAGAAACATCTCAAAGATGATCAAGAGAAATGGGAGGCACCTGAGCTAAATTTCAAGTGTCATAGCAAAGGGGCTGAATACTTATGTAAATGTGATATTTCAGTTTGCTTTTTTTCATAAATTTGCAAAACTTTCTAAAATCCTGTTTTCTCTTTGTCATTGTGGGGTATTGAGGATTGATGAGGGAAAAAATGAATTTAAACGATTTCAGCATAAAGCTGCAACATAACAAAATGTGAAAAAAGTGAAGGGGTCTGAATACTTTCTGAATGCACTGTATATCTATCTATATATATATCTGTGCAGCGTCTGTCCTGTCTTGTGTTGTCTTGTGTTGTGTTGTCTTGTCACTGAACTACTTTCTCAAACTTTTGTGAAACCGTACCAAACTTCTGGTATGCACATATCTCTCCCGTCGGTATGTCGTAAGGGTATTTTTTTTGAAAAATTTTCCAATAATGTTTTATTTTTTGGGGGGATTTTTTTTTTTCAACTTCAATTGTTTATAAAAACTAATATCACGTATATTACAAATACATTTGTGCAAAATAATTGTTTGAATTATGATTGGTTTAAACCATGACAAAACGGCAACTCGGGTACAGTCATTTTTCTATATATTCACACATCTGGGCAGTGTCTGTGTTGTCACTTAACGACTCCCTCAAACTTTTGTTTCCGTGGTTGTGAAGTGTTTTTAATAACGTTGTGGTGGTTTTGAATCACGTGGTGGTGAGGTATTTTGAATTATGTGGTGGTGAGGTGTTTTTATTACATGTTTTATAGCTGTGAGGTGTTTTTAATTTCGTGGTGGTGAGGTATTTTTATTACGTGTTTTATGGCTGTGAGGTGTTTTTATTACGTGTTTTATGGCTGTGAGGTGTTTTTATTACGTGTTTGATGGCTGTGAGGTGTTTTCAATTTCGTGGTGGTGAGGTGTTTTTAATTTTGTGGTGGTGAGGTGTTTTCATTACGTGTTTTATGGCTGTGAGGTGTTTTAAATTACTTGGTGGTGAGGTGTTTAGAATTACTTGGTGGTGAGGTGTTTTGAATTACGTGGTGGTGAGGTGTAGTCGTCCCAAACTTCCAGTCTGCACCTACCCATCCCCAATGTATGTGCTGAGGGGTTCTTTCTTGAGAAAAAAAACATTCAACCTAAATCTTCAACATAAATTGCCTATAAAAATGTAATATCACAAACACAACAAATACATTTGTGCAAAGTAATTGTTTGTGTTATGATTGGTGTAAATCATGACAACACAGCAACTCAGGTACAGTCATTATCCTCAGCTAAAATAAGCCCGTTTCTCAGTAACGACACGCGAGCCGAGCCAAGCTAGTACATATATATATATATATATATATATATATATATATATATATATATATATATATATTCTGTTACGTGGTCCTCTCTGTGACCCCCGGGTCTCGGTGACCCCCGGACCTTGAGAGGAACCCCGCCAGAAAGATATATGATTTATATGCTTTCGTAACGCAATCAATACTACGTAAACACTCCAGTGGACCAACGAAGAACACAATACAAATCAATAAGGAAACCACACCACGGGTCCGGATCAATCAACCATATATTCACCCCTGAATAGAATCATCAACACAATACTTCAACGCTCAATATGAATATTCCAACAATATTTCTAAGATGGCCATCTTATATAATCCCCCCTTGAACCCCACTCACGGCACCCTCAATAGTCAATGTCCCTCACAATGTCTCTGGGCCCCTCCAGACCAAGGTGAAGGTCGATTCGCTCGTGTAATTCGATCTCCGCACATGGGCGGTTGAACGGACCCCTGGCTGACATGCTCCAAACGTGCACGTCCCGTACCGGGAACAGCTGCTGCAGCGGACCCCTTCTCGGCAATCCACCGAGGTCGGAGCCCGTGATCGCGGCCTCGGGGCTGTGAATGGCTCGCAAAGCGCGCGAGGCCCCAGGCGTGACCCGTACACGCACTCCTAGGTGTCGAGGCGAACAGTGCCGGACGCTTGGTTCCTTACAGGAACCCACGGCAACCGGACACGTAACAAGCAATCACCCCGCGCAGGTAACTCCTCTCGCCAGATGGGCTTTTCAAACTCAGCGTTTCAAAGCAGGTAAAGATCGACTCGGCTCGCGTCGGAGCTGGTCGAAGATCAAGATGGCCGCTTCTCCCCAGACCTTGTCTTCCCTTTTTTCTTCCGGTTCACGATTCCGTTTCTGGTCTCATTGTTACCAGGAGCGCTTCTAACCATTTAACCACAACAACCTTTAATAGAATAAACATTAATAAGAAATGACCTGAATAGTAATTCACATAAATCCGGAATTCGTAACACTCCCCCCCTTCAAGAAAGAAAGTTTGAACACCGCGAAAACTTTCTTTGCAGGCCAACTTTGATAAACAAACAAGATATCTCACACCCCAAATCATCAGTTCCCCCGGGCACAATTATCACATCTCAAAAATAAAGCAACAAAATTTCAAAAAAAAAACCCAGAAATTCCAAAGGTAATTCACTCTGGACCAAGCGTCAACAACTTCTAGTTTCTCTTGAATGCCGGTTAAGGGGTGGTGACCAAAGCCCCAAAGTTAAACAACTCGATAGCACTTTTTCGGGAGGCCAAGCTGAGTATTCACTACATGGACGCCTTAAGGAATGTGGAGTTCACGGTTAGTCCGGGGAGGAAAGTTCATTACATGGACGCCTTTAAGAACATGGAGTTCACGGTTAGTCCGTGCAGGAAAGTTCACTACCTGGACGCCTTTAAGAACGTGGCGTTCATGGTTAGTCCGTGTAGGAGCCCAGGCTCGGCGGCTCTGCCGTATATAGTGCTTCAACTTCTCCGGACTCCTAACAGTTACGGTGGGACCACTTGTCCCAGTAGTCACCTGACTGGCGGTCTCCGTCTCGGCCAGTGCTCTGACAATCATTCTTTCGGGAGATGCCGTAACTCTGGGAGCCTCCATAGTAATATCGGCTGCTGCCAACACCAAAACTACTGCCAAGTTGTCCTCTTCTGTAGACCTCTCGATGCCTACGAAATGCCTTCCCTCCTGTTATGGTCCGACCCTCCAAATCCTTACCATTCCAATACTTCTCTGCCTCTCTGGCGTCTTTTGTGCTTGCAAACGTGACAAAGCCGAACCCTCTTGACTGTTGCGTTTCCCTGTCTTTTACCAACCGCACTTCCACCAGCGGCCCATATCTGTTGAAGACAGAGGTCAGAACTTCTTCCTCTGTTTTGAAGTTCAGTCCCCCTACAAATAACTTGGTACTTTTGTCGCCATCCCGAGCTGGTGTGGTGTTATTTTCCCTGCTGGGCTCTTTACTAACCCTCGGGTTACCATAAACTTGACCCCTGGCCAAATCATTCCCGATAACCCCAGATACTCCCTCTACAGGAAGCGTGGCTTGTAAACCGACGGTGACCGGTCCTGACACCAAATCGGATTCCAAATGGATGACATGAAGTGGGGCACTAACACAGCCACCGATCCCTTGTAACAGAACACTATCACCAGTTGCTGTACTCTTTGACAATGGCAAAATGCCTTCAAGCATTAAGGATTGATGGGCTCCTGTGTCCCTCAATACCCTAACAGGTCTTGGGTTAGTCAAGTCTCCCTCTAGTGAGACAAACCCCTCATAAATAAATGGTTGGTAACTCTTTTGTGGGCGATTTCTTACGTTTGCCATCGCATTCGGAGTTGTACTAGTCGGACTCCGCTCTGGGTTTTCCCTTTTCATGAGGTAACAACTTGACATCAAGTGTCCAGGTTTCTTGCAAAAAGCGCAAGTAGGCCCGGAGGAAAAACTCGTGGTCTGCCTCGGGCCCCCCGGAAAATAAGTTTGTCTTGGGCCCGTAGCCCCCTGATTTCGAACAGTTGGTGTATCAGAGTTGTCCCCATAATCCTCTCGAGGCCGCCGCCATGTATTGTCGTTCTCCACACCAGGTGTTCCATAACTCCCCTGCTGAAGTCTAGGCGAGGAGTTAGGTTTGTGGACCCCTATCCGGTGTGTTAAGGCATAATCATCTGCCATGGTGGCTGCGTCCCACAACTTTGGTACTTTCTTTTCCTGCAGGTACACTTTGATGTCCTCGTGGACACCCTGTTGAAATTCCTCCACCAGGATCAAGTCACGCAATGCTTCGAAGTCTTTCCCGACTCCTTTTGACTCACACCACCGATCAAACATGTTTTCTTTCACTCTGGCAAACTCCACATGGGTCTCACTCTCCCTCTTCCTGGCATTCCTGAATTTTTGCTGGTAAGCTTCAGGAACCAACTCATAGGCTTTGAGAATGTGCTTCTTCAATACCTCATAATCTGCACATTGTTCCATTGGTAGCGCCGAATAAATCTCTTGAGCTTTACCCACCAGCACACTTTGCACTAGTATGGTCCAGGACTCCTCCGGCCAGTTTAATTGTCGAGCCACTTTCTCAAAGTGTGGAAAAAATTTAGCGACTTCCTTTTCACTGAAGGGTGGAACCAGCCTCACATGTCTGCCCACATCCCAGGTGTTCTGGCTAGGTGTCGGCCCAGTCAGCAAGGGTGGTACCTCTCCCCGTTCTCTCATAAATCAAGCTCCTTGAATTTAATTTCTTGCTGAAGCTCCATGTCACGTTCCTTTAATTCCCTTTCGGCTTTTGTCTCCTCTGCTTCGAGTTCCCTTGCAGCTCTCCTCTCCTCTGCTTTTCTCCCTTCTAACCCTTCCTGGAGTTCTCGTTCCACTCTCCTTTCCTCTGCTTGTTTCTCTTCTCTCCTCTCCTCTGCTTTCCTTTCCTCTGTTTTCATCCTTTCTAACCTTTCCTGGAGTTCTCGTTCCACTCTCCTTTCTTCTGCTTGTTTCTCTTCTCTCCTCTCTTCTGCTTCCTTTCCTCTTCTGATCTTTCCTTTTCTGCTTTCCTTTCTTCTTCTGCTCTTTCCTTTTCTGCTTTCCTTTCTTCTTCTGCTCTTTCCTTTTCTGCTTTCCTTTCTTCTTCTGCTCTTTCCTTTTCTGCTTTCCTTTCTTCTTCTTCTTTGATCCGTTCCTGGCTCCGTAATTGCAACTCCAGTTTCCGGAGCTCAACGTCTTCTGGTTCTTCGGGTAGCCACTCCCAGGCTAACTCGTCCCATGTTCCTAATCCCACCATAGATTGTATCACCGTGGTCTGCAACTCTGCCTTCCTCAAATTAGTTCGGACCTCCAAGTTAAAATGTTTGGCCAATTTCAAGAGGTCCGATTTTAGTAACGCTCGGAACTGTGCCTTACTCGGGGTTACCGCAAAGTTCTGTGCCACAAACGCCATGGTGACTATCGTTAACACCTGTTAACCTTCACCCAAGACTTTACCACAATTTCCCAAAAATTTACCAATTAATAATTAATTAATTAATTTTAATTAATAAAAATATTATTTTATTATTTGATACAATTTTAGATCCCGGAATTCAATTTGACGAGCCCCCAATTCTGTTACGTGGTCCTCTCTGTGACCCCCGGGTCTCGGTGACCCCCGGACCTTGAGAGGAACCCTGCCAGAAAGATATATGATTTATACGCTTTCGTAACGCAATCAATTCTCCGTAAACCCTCCAGTGGACCAACGAAGAACACAATACAAATCAATAAGGAAACCATACCACGGGTCCGGATCAATCAACCATATATTCACCCCTGAATAGAATCATCAACACAATACTTCAATGCTCAATATGAATATTCCAACAATATTTCTAAGATGGCCATCTTATATATTCCCCCCTTGAACCCCACTCACGGCACCCTCAATAGTCAATGTCCCTCACAATGTATCTGGGCCCCTCCAGACCAAGGTGAAGGTCGATTCGCTCGCGTAATTCGATCTCCGCACATGGGCGGTTGAACGGACCCCTGGCTGACTGCTCCAAACGTGCACGTCCCGTACCGGGAACAGCTGCTGCAGCGGACCCCTTCTCGGCAATCCACCGAGGTCGGAGCCCGTGATTGCGGCCTCGGGGCTGTGAACGGCTCGCAAAGCGCGCGAGGCCCCAGGCGCTACCCGTACACGCACTCCTAGGCGTCGAGGCGAACAGTGCCGGATGCTTGGTTCCTTCCAGGAACCCACGGCAACCGGACACGTAACAAGCAATCACCCTGCGCAGGTAACTCCTCTCGCCAGACGGGCTTTTCAAACTCAGCGTTTCAAAGCAGGTAAAGATCGACTCGGCTCGCGTCGGAGCTGGTCGAAGATCAAGATGGCCGCTTCTCCCCAGACCTTGTCTTCCCTTTTTTCTTCCGGTTCACGATCCCGTTTCCGGTCTCGTTGTTACCAGGAGCGTTTCTAACCATTTAACCACAACAACCTTTAATAGAATAAACATTAATAAGAAATGACCTGAATAGTAATTCACATAAATCCAGAATTCGTAACAATATATATATATATATATATATATATATATATATATATATATATATATATATATATATATATATATATATATATATATATATATATATATATATATATAGATAGATATATATATATGTCGCGTGACACAGCAAATTTGTTCTCGAGTACCAAATCCACTTGTGAATGTACTATGTACTGAGTTTGTCACCTGCATGTCGGTGGAAAGCAGGTTTACCGGATGAGGGGGAAGAGCCAGCCAGCAGCACAGAGAGGGCCTTGTTCCACGTGTCTCAGCCTCGGGCCAAGGCTGCACTTGCCGCGGGGGACCTGCCACGTGACCCGGAGAACTGCTCACCACAAACGTTTTTGTTCCGTCCAGAGCAGGCAGGGCAGAAATCCAATCTCTGCAGAAGAGTGTGTTCCACGAATACACGTGACAATGTCCTGAACACGGAGAATAAGTAAATTCACATGAAGATCTGTGGCTGTCGATGAATCTGTCCTTATACCTCATATAGATCAGGGCAGACAATGCAACTCAAGATCTTCACTTCGGATGGCCAAACACAGAAGAGATTTGTATGGATGTGGTTTAATTTTCTCATTCAGCACACCGTCCCGTCCTCATTGTATTTTGTATTTGGGTTGATGGGAGGGGTTTGCAAACATTTCCATTCACAAAAGTTTTCATACACTGTAATGTGCACAGCAAAGGACAACGTGTATTTTCAGTTATCCATGTTAAAGCTGGCGAACGGCACACTGTGTTCTTTGTGCGGAAACATTAACGCATAAACTTTTCTGGTACAAAGTTCTTCCTGTACAGATTTAGGGCAGCCTTTATGTATCAGGACTATTTTCAGGTCACTGTTTTCCAGACAACGTCCATTTTATGACCAACCTTGTTTCAACCTCAACAAAAATATCTCAACAAGGTTTATTAACCTCATTACTTCAATTCATGTTGATATACCCTATTGGAAGGCATATTCCAACCATAAATTATACTGTTTAATTGTTTTTATATTTCGATAGTTCGCCTGGGATATTGGGATATTAAAGGACGATTATACATACATATATATACGTATATATAAACCCTCATATATGTATATACAGTGGTCTGCAAAAGTATTACCCCCCTCCAAATTTTTCGCATTATGATGCCAACTGAGTTTATTACCTTTACCACCAAAGGTGGATGGAGGTTATGTTTTCACCCCTGTCTGTCTGTTTGTCTGTTTGTTCGTTTGTGAACAAGATGTCTCAAAAAGTTGTGGATGGATTCGGACGAAACTTGGTGGAGAGGTTGTGTGTTGGTTGGTTGTGTTTGTGTGACAAGGACAAATCGATTAAATTTTGGTGAAGATCCGGATCTGGATCCGGCTGGTATAATTTTTTAAGTGATTATTCACCATTGTGAGATCGGGCCAAAAACGATACAAAGCAGGATATCTCAAAAAGTTGTGGACTGATGATTTTGATTAAATATGATTCTGTATTGTGATTTTCTGGTCTACTCTGGGATACAAAACGTAAACTGTTCACCTGGCGGAGGTATGATCTCGACTGAATGCAGTTTTATTTTTATGATGCTTTCAAATCAAACGTAATCTGTAGAGTCTTCACAAACTACCCCAAAGTGATAAAGCAAAAAAAAAAAAAAAAAGCAGATAAAATGTGAATAAGTTAGATTAATGGACAAAATCAGATGATTCTCAGTTGCATAAGTTTTCAAACACTTTGCCAAATGAACCCTAAGTCACTTCAGGAGCAAATTATTTGTTTGAAAGGTTACAAAGTAAGTGTAACAGGTTTCACCTGTATGTAATCCGGGGTTTAACTTAACGATTAAGCACCCACACTTATCTAATTAGGTTTAAGGTGCAACTCATTTGGTCAACGAACAAGGCAAATATGAAGACAAAGGAGCTTTCCAAAGAAGTCAGACATAAAGTGGTGGAGAAGAACCGTTCAGGAGAGGGTTATACAAAGATTTCAAAGTCAATCATTATCCCTTTGATTCCGGTGAAATCCATCAATAAGAAGTGTAAGACGTATCGTACCACCAAGACTCCACCAAGATCAGGGCCCATCCAAATTCAGCAGCCGGGCAAGCAGGAAACTGCTTTGGGATGTCACTTGAAATCCAACAGGGATTTTGAAAGATCTGTAAGGCTCTAGGTCTGAGAAGGGGGTCAGTGTTCATCAATCAACAATATCCTGTTCCCTTCACAAAGCTGGCCTGGTTATTTCAGGAGGTTGCAGTCAGGAGGGATAAATTAAACAAAAGCAGAAACACTGACCCTAAATACGACGTGACGCTGATATCAGCATTTTGTCATATTCAGGGTCAGTATTGCTGCTTTTGTTATCTATTCAGTATTGCCCCAAGTGTAAATCTAATCTACTCAATGTACGATTCTGATGTATGATTCTCTGTTACAGAGCATCGGTGCTACCCAAGCACCACCATACACATACACATACATACAGGGTGTTCAGAATGTCTTGTCGTCCCTGTGTAACTTTGCATTTATCTCCAGTACAGTTACGCTGTAGTTGCATCTACATGATATTAAATAATTATATTACATGTACATTTGATAATGTTACGTAGCTTGTACATCCTATCTGCCATGATCTTTCCTGGGAAAACCACATTTCAAATCTGGCCTCCAAAGCCAGTCGCCGACTGGGCATCCTCCGTCATGCGAAGTCCTTCCTTGGCACACCTGAGCTCCTCACCACATACAAGGCTTTCATCCGCAGCTCAATGGAATACTGCTCTCCCCTCTGGGCTGGTGCTCCTGCCTCACACCTAGCTAGTCTTCACGCTGTTGAAACCAAAGCGTTCAGAATCATTGGAATCTCCCGCGATGAAGCTAACTCCAAGGGCCTTTCACTCACTCACCACAGGCAGGTTGGTGGTCTTTTCGTGTTCTACCGACTCCTCTCTGGCCTTGCCCCCCAGCTTTCTCTGGGCTCTGTCCCCCAAATATTCCTACAGGTCGCACAAGATCTGCCTGCAACCCTCTTATGGTTAATCTGCCAAAATCAAGACTTTCTGCTCACCTTCACTCCTTCATTCCTCTTTTCTCCCGCCTCTGGAACAAACTCCCTCACTCTCTTCAATCCCACTCCACCCTCCAGGTCTTTAAAACAGCTGTTCACCACCACCTCTTATCTTCCCCCATCCAAAACCTTGATCTTTTCTACCCCCGCTAATTTCACCACAAATCCTACACTTTTTTGAAATACCAACTTCTGTCCTGGAAGTCCTTGGTCTCCTTGTGTTTTACACCTCTCCCCCCCCCCCCTTCCCATGCCTCCTTCCCCCAGGCCCTCTCCCTCCCACGCTTCTCCCTGCTCTCAGGTGTTGTGTTTGTGTGCTTCCCCCTCCTCTCCCCATCTTGTCTTCCGCTCCCTCTTTTTGTATGTTTTATTTGTCTGGTTGATTTGTTTATGAAATAAATGTTAGCTCTTTCACGAGCCTCGATTCAGTATACAAAAAATGGATCTGTTTGTGCACAGTCCTTCTCATGACAGAGACTGACTGACATTTCTGTGCCAGGTTCCGTGCGACATTTTCTGGAACATCAGAAGGGTTACAATATGAAATGCATCCCTGACAGTTTACTGGCCAATGTGCATTATTGAATCGTATCGTCGCTGCCATCACACATTTCCAATAGATCTGAAAACAAGTTGGATACGTTAGTTGAAGAAGATAGTATGGCCTGGGTGGGGATACCAGGTACCAGTTAGCAAATAATGTAAGTATTAAATATTTTTCAATAAATTCCACATGACTGTGCCACCTTCAGTCGAATGTCAGACATTGATAGAAGGTTCCCAAAAACCATGGACAAAAACGTACCCAGTCTGAATGTTGCTATATCCAGTGAATGGCGAAACTGCAAATGGGGAATCCGAGAATGTCATGGATGGAACTCTTACGTCATTTCCTCATTCTGCTTTAAACTCAATATCTCGATATTTTCATTCCAAACAGCATCATTCATCATTCCAATCACAAACTAATACGATTGAATTAATATATCAAAATATAATGTTAAATCACGATTGTATTGAGATATTAGCAAACCAGCAAACTGTCGTCATCTGTTCACTTCTGGATCGGGAGCAAGGACCGTGTAGATCACATTTCAAAATCATAGTATTATTGAGCATTTCTGAAACCTCTTAACTAACTTACAACACCCGCTGGGAAACCAAAACATTCCACAGAAGGTTATTATATTTCCTTTTAGTAAAATATGCAACTGTAATAGTTCCTAAACGCTGTTCCCCTGTCGTGACCAGATCCTCAGCTCTGATTGGTGGACGTTTGTGAGGGCCATGCATACATACATACATACATACATACATACATACATACATACATATATACACACACACATACATACATACATACATACATACATACATACATACATACATACATACACCAGATGGACAAACAAACGCTGTTCCAGAGGGTATTGCCTTACAGGGTACGCCGTAAAAAAGGCAATCACTTAATATTTTACTGAGATGAGAAGACATTATATGTACAGCATGTACTGTGCATAACTCCTCTGCAGACGATGACATACTAGACATATTTTTACACTGATTGCATGGACATTAGTGGAGTTTGGAAAAATCAACACAGTATAATGCATTTTAAGTTATGCTCTTTTCATCACGAGGCCTGCATTGTGATGGTAACACCAAACAGCACAACCCAGCAGTTGTGCAACTATCGAGGACACCTCCTTGCGGTGGTTGTACCCCCCCCCCCCCCAACACAAGTCGGGGGCCAAATCTTCCTCATTATTCCGTACTGCATGGATTCGTCAGGGGCAGCGCGGTCACGGTCAGACTGCCAATCGGTCCCCATGGACTGGCCCTTTCCCTCTTCTCTTCTCTTCTCTTCTCTTCTCTCCTCTTCTCCTCTCCTCTCCTCTCTTCTTTTCTCTTCTCTTCTCTTCTCTTCACTTCTCTTCTCTTCTCTTCTCTCTCTCTCTCTCGCTCTCTCTCTCTCTCTCTCTCTCTCTCTCTCTCTCTCTCTCTCTCTCTCTCTCTCTCTCTCTAACTCTGTCGTGACCCCAACTCCGTGCTCCGTGAAGGTGGGGGTACAGCATCCTATATGTGAGGGATCTCTGGGTCGCTCCTGGGAAATCAATCAGGTGTCTCTGTGCCACGGCCTTGTCCAAGAGAACTGTCTGGGGCTATACAACAAAAACAACAATAACACCACCAACAACAACACACCAGTTGTCTTCAATTCTGCTGTAACTTTGTTTTCGTCTTTTTATTATTAGTAGTAAAATGTAAAAAATGTAAAACGGTCGTAAAATGCCCCTATATACAGTATATATATATATATATATATATATATATATATATATATATATATATATATATACATATATATATATATATATGTATATATATATATATATATATATATATATATATATATATACTTGGCATTTAATATGGAATTTTTTTTTGTGGGGGTGAACTTACTTTTCAAGATGACTTAGAACCAAAAGTTCATTGGAATTATGTTGAAATTATTCTAGATTTTGTTAATGTGACCTTTAAAAGAAACAAAAACCACATTTGACATTTCGAAGCAAATAAATTGATCCTTGAAAGTGATGTAAACTGATATCGAACTTGATTCACGGACAGTACTGTGTTAAACGTCTGTACGTTTTCCAGAAGTATCTCTTTATTTTGCACATGAGCCAAAAAAAAATTCAATAAAAACAAAAGCTAAATTATCACTGGGATTACGGTCAGTAAAATTACAGTTCAGTACTCCGTGTAACCCCCACGAGCATTCAAGAGAGCACGTACACGTCGAGGCATGCTGTTCACGAGATTTGCCAAGGTTTAGACAGGAATCGCTTGCCATGCAGTGACAATAGCCTGCTGCAATTCACGCACAGAGGCAGGCTGCTGGTCCAAGTTGTCGATTTGACGCGTTAATTCTGCCCACAAGTTCTCTATCGAATTCATATCCGGGGACATGGCCGGCCACTCCATATGCTCTACACCATGATCAGCAAGAAAGTTTTGGATCATGCGAGCACGATGAGGCCGTGCATTGTCATCTTGGAAGACAAAGTTTCCTCGAAAAGCTGCACGAGCAAATGGAAGCAATGTTTCTTCCAGGATGACCCTATACTTGAACTGGTTCAGGTTTCCATTCAGAAAAACCAGGTCAGTTTTGCCCCCTGCATGAAAAGCAGCCCAAACGATCACCCCACCACCTCCAGCTTGGACTCTTGGCACTATACAATCTTCGTTGTGGGCTTCATGCACTTGTCTGCACACTCAGACGCGGCCATCTTGACGATAGACAAGAAATCTAGACTCGTCACTGAAGGTCACGTGATTCCAGTGTCCTGGCTGCCATTGACGGTGCTCTCTGGCCCACTGCAATCGGCGCTGGCTGTGTTGTCTGGTCAGGCGTGGCTTTCTCAGGGGACGCCTGGCACGATAGCCTGATTGAACCAGTCATTAGTTGACTAGCCTTCTGGATACAGGCACATTTGTCAGTTGCTGCCACTCAGCCCTAAGCCGATTAGCTGGCTTGGTATGGCCATTGCAGACTAACCAGTGCAGCTGGCGATGATCTCTCCTTGTGGTTCTGCGTGGACGTCCTGGGCTCGGTATTGGAGGAGGGACACCCCTCTGAGCATTTCGTTTCAGGATCTTTGACACTTGACCTTGAGTGATGCCATACTGCCGAGCAATAGCACGCTGTTTCATGCCAGAATTTCGTAAAGCCGCCACTCCATGACAAACAGCATTGTCAAGTTGACAGACCATCTTCAGAGGAAGCAGCAATAACTTTTGTAGACGTGCAGCAGTTATTTTCCACTAATACAGCACACAACAACCCTTATATACCCGATTGTGAAGCCAATCGTCAAATGTACCTGTCCTTACATTTTGTCACACCACCTGTGATATAATCCTGTTATTGACTTCTTGCTGCGAAAGACAATCAGTGACATGGTTCTTTCAACAAAGACATCACCGAAGGCTAAAATAAACTCACCAGATTGATATACTGAGTTCAGAAAGTAAACCCAGTCAAGAAAAAAAAAAATTCCATATTAAATGCCAAGTCTATATATATATATATATATATATATATATATATATATATATATATATATATATATATAATATATATATATATATCTCTATATATATATATATATCTCTATATATAAAGCAGTAAAGTATGTTTGTTTGTCCTCTAATAACTCGAGAACTACTCATCGCAGAGAAAAACCAAAGGCATATTCGGAATCAGTACATCTCAGAGCAACTACAGCACACCTTAAATTAAAAAAAAACTTCGGGTTTTAAAATTAGCGTATTCGCGCAGAAGCGCTAGCAGAAGAGGGAGGGAATCGAAGGGAGGGAGCGCAGCGCTCCCTCTAGCGTTTCGCAGCGCCAGCACTTCTGTTAGCGTAATTAGCGTATTTCGGAACGTTAATTTTTCAACTTCATTATTCGGAATCAGTACGTCCCAGAGAAACTTCGTAATGTTAATTTTTCAACTTCATCCGATTGACCTGGGACCAACGGCATGGGACAGAGAGTGAAACATACATGCTACATTTATTTGACGACAATGAGTTCCGACTTCCGGGTTCGTGCCGCCAACCCTGTTAGGCGCCTCTTGCGGCACACAGGGAATTACCAGTGAACTGGTACTCAATTTGCTGACCTCGGTAGGATGACAGGCTGAGTCAACCCCCCTGGTGTTAAGGGGGAGGAGGAGGGGAGGGGAACGGGGGGAAGGGGTAGGGGGAGGGGGGGGAAGGGGATGGGGGGAGGGGGGGAGGGGGAAGGGGGGGGGGGGGGGAGGGGGGAGGGGTAGGTGAAGGGGGGGGAGGGGAAGGGGGAGGGGGGAGGGGTCCTTCTTCCCCGGGCCACCCCCACACCCTCCCCTCCCCCCATTCCCCTCCCCCCCCTTCCCCTCCCCCTCTTCCCCTCCCCCCCCTCCCCCCCTTCCCCCTCCCCCCTCCCCCCTGTTCCCCTCCCCTTCCCCCTCCCCTCCTCCTCCCCACCCTTCCCCTCCCCCTCCCCCCTCCCCCCCATTCCCCTCCCCTCCTCTTCCCCCTCCCCTCCTCCTCCCCCGCCCGGCAATGCCGGGTACTTCTGCTAGTATATATATATATATATATACATATATATATATATATGTGTATATATATATATATATATATATATATATATATATATATATATATATAATGTATATACAGTATATATATATATATATATATATATATATATATATATATATATATATATATATATATATATATATATATATATATATATATTATATTATATATATATATATATATATATATATATATATATATATATATATATATATATATATATATATATATATATATATATATATATATATATATATATATATATATATACTGAAACGCAAAAGAAACTTGCCACCTTTGAAACCTTTAAATATCAACAATAACACTGCGTGTAGTAAATGTGTGAACTTATTTGTGGACAATAGTGTCCTCACTGTCAGACAAAATAGTCACGGATTGTCACTTGAACCTTCAATGGTCACTTCATAGCACAGCTGTTGAACAGCCGTTTTGACTGTCAGTGATTAGCCAAGAGGTACGGGATGATTTTAATGAGCTGCACGTGATGTCTTGATATTGGCTTTAAAAAGGCCAGTGCAAAATGGGCATTTTGACCGAAAAATTTGACCATTTTGACCAACTTCAAAAAGACCGAAAACACAAAAGAAACTTACCACCTTTGAAACCTTTAAATATCAACAATAACACTGCGTATAGTAAATGTGTGAACTTATTTGTGGACAATAGTGTCCTCACTGTCAGACAAAACGGTCACGGATGGTCACTTGAACCTTCAATGGTCACTTCATAGCACAGCTGTTGAACAGCCGTTTTGACTGTCAGTGATTAGCCAAGGGGTACGGGATGATTTTAATGAGCTGCACGTGATGTCTTGATATTGGCTTTAAAAAGGCCAGTGCAAAATGGGCATTTCAATCAACATGCCACGATTATCAAGGGATCAACGGCAGCGTGCCCTGGGCATGCTGCAAGGTGGACTGAGCTACCGTGAGGTGGCACGTCGCCTTGGCTGTTCACACCAGACGATATCGGCCCTGGTTTGACAGAGACACCCTCCACAACTCTGCAGATGACAGACCTCGATCAGGGAGGCCAAGATTCACCACTGCAAGGCAGGACAGGCAGATGGTCTGAAGTCACCTGCGGGATCGATTCCGTCCAGCATCCCGCACTGCGGCAGAAACTCCGGGGCGTGCAAACCCACGGATCTCCAATGATACTGCACGAAGACGACTGCATGACTATGGTCTGACTGCCAGAAGACCATACAGAGGCCCCGTGATGATGGTTGCCCATCGCCGCAACCGTCAGAGATGGTGCCAGCAGCATCAGCGGTGGACCTTGGCGCAGTGGAACGAGGTCGCTTTCAGCGATGAGTCAAGGTTCTGTGTGGACAGTCCTGATGGGCGTGAGCCGTGAGTGTGTCTGGAGAAGAACTGGCGAGCGATATGCCGATTGTTGCGTGCGTCAAGCCAACAGGTGGGGTGGCCCAAGTGTGATGGTGTGGGCAGCCATATCAGGCCGGTACAGGACGCCACTGGTGGTTGTGGATGGGAATCTTAACACCCAGCGGTATGTGGATAACATCCTGCGACCTCATCTGCTGCCATTCCTGCTAGACCACCCAGAACTGAGAACCTTTCAGCATGACAACGCTCGTCCCCATGCTGCTCGCTTTACCACTGCATTTCTCCAAGGCGAGAACATCAACACCATGCAGTGGCCTGCGCTCTCCCCTGACCTGAATCCCATAGAGCACCTGTGGGATGAGCTTGGGAGACGCGTAGTTGGCAGGGCCAGGACACGGGCAGAGCTGCTTCAGACATTGAGGACTGAGTGGGACAGAATCCAGCAGCAATCCATCCAAAGACTGGTAGGCAGTATACGCCGACGATGCACTGCCTGTATCCAAAACAATGGTGGCCATACACGCTATTGAAAGGGGACTGACATTGCACCCTGTGCTGTTCTGTACTGTAGAACAAACTGATGAGATGGTGTATCTTGGTCAAAAACTTGACATGTCATCAATAAAATGCCAATGTTTCAATTAGCAATTGTTGGTTTGTTTTATTTTGAACTGTTACAATTTTATTACATTTCAAACAAGTGGTAAATTTCTTTTGCATTTTCGGTCTTTTTGAAGTTGGTCAAAATGGTCAAAATGGTCAAATTTTTCGGTCAAAATGCCCATTTTGCACTGGCCTTTTTAAAGCCAATATCAAGACATCACGTGCAGCTCATTAAAATCATCCCATACCCCTTGGCTAATCACTGACAGTCAAAACGGCTGTTCAACAGCTGTGCTATGAAGTGACCATTGAAGGTTCAAGTGACTATCCGTGACCGTTTTGTCTGACAGTGAGGACACTATTGTCCACAAATAAGTTCACACATTTACTATACGTAGTGTTATTGTTGATATTTAAAGGTTTCAAAGGTGGTAAGTTTCTTTTGTGTTTTCGGTCTTTTTGAAGTTGGTCAAAATGGTCAAATTTTTGGGTCAAAATGGCCATTTTGCACTGGCCTTTTTAAAGCCAATATCAAGACATCACGTGCAGCTCATTAAAATCATCCCGTACCCCTTGGCTAATCACTGACAGTCAAAACGGCTGTTCAACAGCTGTGCTATGAAGTGACCATTGAAGGTTCAAGTGACCATCCATGACCGTTTTGTCTGACAGCGAGGACACTATTGTCCACAAATAAGTTCACACATTTACTACACGCAGTGTTATTGTTGATATTTAAAGGTTTCAAAGGTGGTAAGTTTCTTTTGCGTTTCAGTATATATATATATATATATATATATATATATATATATATATATATATATATATATATACGAGTACAGTATATATTGTTGCGTTTTTGCCATTAAGGCAAACCCCCTATAGTTAATTGCATGACAACATGTCGCCTACCATAGTTAGTTATTTCTTATTGAATGTAAAGATTAGCCCCCTTCCCATTGTGTAATAGTCCAGACCAATATACGTTGAGGTAGGCAGGAATTCAAACGATGTGCAGAGAGGCGTGGCTAAAACTACAGTCCATGTGATCAACCACGGCTGTGGTAGGCGTGGCTAAAGAAGTCGCCCACGTCACCAGTAAAGGTGGGTTTTCACGGGATACGCGAACGGTTCGCGAAGGATGCGAATATCGAAAAAATGGCAAAGTCCAACATTCGTATTTTAGGCTCCAAAAGTTCGCCAAACATGCGCGGGGGTTCGGAAACGTCGTCAATTGTTCACAGGAGTCGTTTTTTGTTCGGCGGGTATTTCAAACATTTTTGAAATATGTTGTTACGTTGTTACGTTGTTACATATATATATATATGTTGTTACGGCCCGGGGTTCAGGTCTACTGCGAGCGGGTTAGCCTCCGTTACCTCCCGAACTTACCGGACATGAAGCTGCTGAGCACGAATAACTTTGTAATTCAGCAGGTTACGAACCAGCAACTACAAACGCCAATTGGACCATCGCGCGATACCTGTAGCACGTGACGGTTTCAATTGGGGAACATACCTTCCCTCTGGCGGTGCACCACTTTAGACGGCCGAGCGAAAACCATTGGTAACCACCAGAGTAATGCTAATTTTGTTACGGCCGATCTTTAATCTGTGTGCGAGCGTATTGATGGAGGAAAAGGCATTCACGGACAGAAAGAAAATGTAAAAGTTTAATGATTTGATTTATTTACAAATATTTGCAGTCAAACTATTCAATTGGAAAGAAAAAGGGGCAAGAAGGGTCATTTGCGTCTTTTGGGTCATTTAAGTCTTTTGGGTCCTTAGGATATTTGGGATCCTTGGATATTTTCCGTCCTCTGGGTCTTTGGGGGCATTAAGGGGCATTATGGGTCTTACCATTAAGTCTCTTTTGGTCTTTGAGGCATTAAGGGTCTTTGAGGTATTTTGGGTCTTAGGGGTAATTTAGGACATTGGGGTCTACTGGATCCTCAAGGTCTTTAAATGTCTTTGGGGTCTTCTGGATCTTTTTGATATTTTAGGTTTTTTGGAATTTTTGAGGTCTTCAGGGTCTTTAAAGGTCATTGGGATATTTGGGTCTTTAGGGTATTTTTGATCTTCTTGGTCTTTTCAATCTTTTCGTTCTTTGGGTTTTGGGGGGTCTTTGGGGTTCTTTAAGGGTCTTTGGGATAATTTGGGTCTTCTGGGTATTTAAGGGTCTTCTGGGTCTTTAAGGGTCTTTGTCGTCTTTTGGGTCTTCATGGGTCTTGGGATGTTCTCTGTCTTTTGGGTCTTTGGGGTCTTTATGGGTCTTTGGGATAATTTGGGTCTTCAGGGTATATAAGGGTCTTCTGGGTCTTTAAGGGTCTTTGTCATCTTTTGGGTCTTCATGGGTCTTTGGATGTTCTCTGTCTTTTGGGTCTTTTGGGTCTTTATGGATCTTTGGAGAATTTTGAATATTCAGGGTAGTAGTGTATATATGTTGCTTCTGGGACACTCTCATTTTCCCATTGACTTACATGTTAATTTTCCTCTTAACCTCATTGCCCATTAACACCTCTATTTCTCCCACCCTAATCTTTATGAACATTTTGTCTATAGTACCTATCCTTAATGTTGTTCATTAGACCACTCAAACACTACAAATATTTGTTTTCCCTTATAGACCTATAATCCTTCTTTTACATATCATTTGGCAGATTATCTTTGACCCACTCAAACATCGACCCATTCACTTACATGTTAATTTTCTTCTCACCTCTTTACGAACCTTTTAGCCTTTTGACACTCAAACAATGATTCCCCCTTGGTCTGATGGTACTCTTACTATCAATGATCCCGAGTAGACCACTCAAACATTGATCCTACAAATATTTGTTTATGCGTGGGAAATAATTTAATTCTCTTGCCACTCTCTTCACCATCTAATATATTAACAAAAAAGATGTTTGAGTTTGGTTCTTTATTAAGATATTTTAACTGAGCTAAGATAAAATGGTAAACCTCCCTCAATGTTCTTGTTTGAGCGCCTCCAGTGCCACATGCCATTTTTAAATTAAAGTATATATTTTCCTGACAACCATCAAAGTTTTCCGTCCACTCAAAAATATTTTCATCTTTTTTACCCAATTCACCGGTATTTAAATTAATTCTCTTATTTGTTTTGTAAATTTTTTTACCAGTTGTCTTTTCAATTATATCTATTTGATATTTTTCACATTCGTTATGTTTACCATTTATTTACCAAGGTTGATTACACCTCCACTCTTTAGTCTGGTTGGTACTTGGTTCTATCATTTATATAATAGTAAAAAGGCGGCGGTAGCCCGTTAAAATCCCTAACCCCCCTTTTTAACTTATCACTTATATACTTATATAACCATAAGGGAGACTATCAATTCCATTTTCTAAAATAAACCTCTTATCATCAAAAGCCCCCAATGCTTTCTTATTCACCTCTTCTGAATATAATTTATGTTTATAACTTCTTATTCCATTAATCTTTCTAAACTCTTCTTTCTTTGTTGTTAAACAGTTATAATAATCCTTAAAGTTTATTGTTTCTTTAATAACATTTTTCTTTACACCTTTTAACTTCTTATCAGTTTTTTCAACGTTATTCACAATGTATTTATAAGCATAAGCCTTAGACCTCAATCCCACAAATTCACTTATGACATTTCCTCCTAATTCATCCTTAAACTTTCCAATCACCTTTTTATTTTTAGAAGAGAACAACTCACTCTCTGGACTGTAATTACTAGTGTCATAGATATGAATGTCCTTTTTCATGTCTGAATAAACATCATCAGTATTAATTTGTAAAATAAAACTATCTGTATCCATATAAAGTAGATTAACATCATTTTGATATTTATTCCTCAAGTTATTATAAAAGTAATCATACATTAATGATTTTGATAAATCAAGAATTGATGTTCCAATATAAATAGGTTTGTCCATTTCAATACTCTCTTTAATCAAATGGATCGCACAAAAGTTCTCAGTAAAGACCTCAGCTCTAGTAAAACTCGGTCTATTAATTAATTTTGATGCTTGTTTCCAAGATGTTGATAGTCTGATATTTTGTCTTTTCCTCACATTTTCCATGGTCTTACCAAAGACCGCATTATTCATCAATTTATAAAAGTCTTTCTAAAAATCTGTTTTTGACTCTGTTCTTCTTTGTGTATTAAAATCAATGTACCCCTTTAACCAATGACTTTGATTGAACTTTAGAACCCTATGAATCTTCTCTACTCTTAGACCTTTTGATAAATATTGTCGCAAATTTCTTTGGTGTAGAACATAATTTTTCTTGTTATATAATGTAGTAAGTAATTTTTCTGTTGATTCACCTATATTAAATGATTGTTGATAATCACTTAACCACTCCTTCTTTGGACTTTCCTTTTCACAAGCAAATGGGAGATCTTTGTGTAGGTTATGAAGTTCCTCTGGATATTTCAAATCGACCTCAAAATAATAACCAACCTTTGAATCATCCAATTATTTTTGTGTAGAGATACATACATCTTGTAAAACCTTTTTGTAATCTTTTTCCTTTACCCATCTAAGTTTTCCATAAGGAAGAGCCTGAGACATTGCCCAGCCATACAGGTTGTTTGCATCATAATACATCAAGTAGGAGCTCTCTACCGATGGATCATAATTTGGAATGTACTTGTTATTTGCTTTAGCATATCTCTTTGAACAGACTTGTGAAATTCCTCCTCTCTTTGCCTTTTCAATCATCAAAAGCATATCAACATCGGTTATTAAATCCAAATCTTGTTTTGTCATTTTCAACATCGCGCTCCAAGCCAATCCAGGAGCAGTGTAATAGTGAGCAGGATCCAATCCATATCCAGAATGACAGATTGTTCTGAAAGCCTCAAACACATCAGCCAACAAAAGCACATCAGTTTTGAGGTACAAATCGTGATACTCACCAAGATTCTTAATGTTATATTTTTTCCAAACATTTTGTGCGTGTACATAATCTTTATCAGATATATGACTATTATTTAATTTGTTATAGAAATTTTCTTTTAAAGGAAGTTGTGTTTCATTGAATCTCTCAAATGAGTCCATATAGTCATAGGGGTAAATTCCCTTTTGTGTTAGTAAATCTTTATCTGAAAAATACTTTGAAAGACATGGAAACTCTTTTAGATTTTGAACCAAGTTAGCCAATGGACTTGCCATGAATTTAAATGTATCAAGAAATCTGATATGAGTAATAGGAGATGTGTGAATTGTTTTTGTGAATGAAATGTATTTCTGATCCGTGTTTGGAATTGCTGAGATACTTCCAGAAGTCTTTGAGAGTTCCTTGATAAATAGATGTGAATCATAATGAGCGTTGTTATGAAGAAAAACAGGAATGAAAGAGGGGAGTTGATAATTAATATTATAACTTTGATGAGCCGGACCTCTATATTTACCAGTGAGATGACAATGGTCTCTAACCTTTAGACCTTTACCAATTTTCTTCTCACAAATATGACAGGCAACCTTTCGCTGTCTAAATTCTCTTTTTTCTTTACTAGTTAAGGACATTGGTTTATTGGTTTCTCTCATTATCTTGGTTAATCGGACACAGTCTTTTTCTAGTCGTTTCACAAACTCCTCTGGGGTATTTGAGCCTCTATACACCTCTAACTTGTTATATTCATCATAAACGGATGATTTGATATAATAACAAAAACCACAAGGAGTATGTTTTTGATATTTATTTGTGTATGATTCTTTTGGATCTGGAGAAGCAGTATCAATTTTTTCTAAAATACTTTCAAAATCAGCATATATAACAAATGGATGTTTTATTGTTTTCTTTTCATCTTTGAATGTGATCTTTGAGCCTTTTTTAGGCATGTTGATTACCGTTGATTTATGTTCACCACAATAATTTGAATGTTTATTTAATCTTTCTTGTGTATGGAAGAAGTTAAGACAACGCATACAAATATATATTTTATTTGTTCTTTTACATACTTGTGGTTTTATTAATTTTGTAATATCTTTGATGTATGTATAATGTGAATTTTCGTCTGAATTAAAATATAGAAGATTAATATGAGTTTGTTTACAATTGTCAGAAAGCTTTAAAACCTGAATGTTGTTTGTTTCTGTTAGACCATAAACATTAACTGATAAATTATTCAACTTTTCAAATTTAGGAATATCATTTAAAGTCATCGGAAACTTTAGATCTTTCGTATTTAATGTATTCTCATGTTTTTTATAATGAGATACTCTTTCATCATGAAAATGTGGAGGATGTAAGTGTGCTAGAATAGACAAGAGAAAACATTTATTGTCTTTATTTTTGATATTGTTAACTGCTTTTCTATTTTTGATAACACTGGGTAAATCAATGTAAGAAGAAGCTTTTAGAGGATCTGATTTAAGAATATGAATGTCGATGTAAATAATTTTTCCTATATTGAATCCACTTCCTACGATTGAATTATCCACATCTTGCTCTTGTTTAATAAGTTCATCATAGACTCCTGATGTTTTAAAATCTTGATATGAAGATATAAAGTGTGGCTCAGTTCTCATGTATGGTGTATCTATAACTCCTTCGTCCTTTGTCATTTCTAATTTTACTCCCATATAAAATTTAAGTGGTTTCATTTCTTTTAGTGTTTTTTAAATCAACGTTTGAACAGCAGGTTTAACTATTTCTACAGCATCAACTATAGACTCTGGTTCAGGAGGTTTGAAGTTAAAGACTCTTATTTTAATATGTCCTTTGAATGCACCATCAGAGTTTTTAGTTGTGATAAAATTTGATAAATGTTGATTTGTTTTAAGATGTATTTCGAAGCCTTTCTTGAGGATATTTTTATGACAGGCAGAACAGTGTTTTGTTTCCATCTGAATAGGAGATAGTAGGTGAAGTAGATTAAATGTGTGTTTGTTAGTTTTAAGGTGTCTTTTGTATAGTTTATATTCTTGTTCACAAACGTTGCAATACGTTGCTTTGATCATATTTATATAGCAAAATTATACTTAAGGTAAAACACCTTTTAGAGGCTTTTTTAAAGATGAAACTGTGCTTAAAGTAAAACACTTATAGAAGAAAGTGCCTTTTTACAGGCTTTTTATATATGAAACTATACTTAAACTAAAACACTTTTTCACTCAGAATCATCTGAGTCATAACTATCACATGAATACTCAGAATCATACTCAGAGTCATCAATAAAGCTACTCTCATAACTATCATTTGAGCACAAACTATTAGCATCATAACTATCATTTGAGTTCAATGAAATACTATCATCACCATCGTCCGAGTTCAATGAAATGCTATCATCACTATCGTCCGAGTTCAATAAAATAGTAAAATCTTCACTGCTGTAATGACTCATATTTAATTAGCAGGAAAAACATTCCCAGCAATATCTATATACTTTCTTTCATTAACAGATTCAATCTCTACATTTTTTATATCAAAAGTTATCTTTAAATAATCTCTAACTATCATAGAACGAAATGACATTTCACCAGAAATATTAACATCATTCATTTTACTAAGATCTACACCCTTTGGATTATTAAAGTAAATACAAATTTCTCCACGAGTATTGTTGATGGTCTTATCATTCTTTTTCAAAGTATCGCGATCGATCACTTTTTCAAGCTTTGAATAAATTGCCAGGAGTAGAGGAGAAACTTTTGTTAGATTTACTTTAATGGATGTCTTTCCAGGTATAGTTAGAGCTCTTCCTTTAAATGAAATAGAGGGGCTCATGTTATTTTTCATAACTGGTTTTACCCAAAAATTTCCATATTTATCTTTGTTCAATTTAACATCTTTGACATATTTTTCTATATCTTTCACCGAAGTAGAGATTGATTGAAATTTGTCTTTTGTGCTTTGAAACATTGTATTTATTAATGAATAAACTTGCGTTTAGTTTAAGTAAACATTTACCATATAAATATGATAAGTTCTGAAGGATATTTAGAATTTCCAGACTCTCCATATGATAAATTAGAGAATTGTCCGGCTTGTGATAGAATAGGGCTTAATAATGAGGGTTCATATAAACAATGTATTTTCTGTGATTTGATTTTAATTAATGATAATAAAAAATAAAAATAAAAATATAACTCTTTTAAATTAGAACCAAAAATGAATTACTTCACAAGATTAATAAGAGAGATGAATGTTAAGTATTGTGATGATAATACACCATTTCTTTCAAGGGAAGAGACTATTTGTATTGAGGAAATGTATAAGGGTTTAATGATATTTATTATTCAAAATAATTTTAATGGAAATGTTAATACAAGATACTATATAAATAAAATAATGAATTATTTTGAAATTAAACCCGAACTCAGGATAAAATATAGAGTTTCTAAAATAGCTCAAAAAAAGTTAGATGACTTGTTTTCCAAATATATAAATGAATGATTTTTTTCCCGTTTGGGAAAATAAGATAAAATTTAATAACCATAAAAACATTCCAAATTCATTGAGATGTCTAATAGTTGGTTCAAGCGGATGTGGAAAAACCTGTTTACTTTTAAAGATGCTCCTTGGTTCTAATTTTTTAGATTATGATAATTTAATAATTTTTACAAAGTGAAGTTTTCAACCCGAGTATCAACTACTCTCACAGGGTTTTAATGCAGGTCTTAAAAAGGAAGACATTATTGGTTTATTTAAACTTCAAAACAAACTAAATGATTATAATATTGAAGTTATAATACAATTATTTTGTGATACACAGAAATCAAAATCAAAACCCATAACTTGTATTCTCAGTGATAATACGGATAATATACCTTCACCTCAAGATTTAGATAAATCAAAAAAGAACCTCGTCATCTTTGATGATTGTGTCAATGAGAGAAACCAAACAGTAATGGACAGCTACTATACAAGAGGGAGACATTCTTCTTGTAATTGTATTTATCTTAGTCAGTCATATTTTCAACTCCCTCGACGCTCAATAAGAAACAATGCCAATACTTTTATTTTATTTAAGTTAAATTCAATAGATGTAAATAATTTTTGGAGAGATAATTGCTCTACGTTATGTAGTAAAAAAGAATTTGAAAATTATATGAAACACACGATTGGAAAATATAAATATATTGTTGTGAAACAAGATGAGATATTAAAGGATGTATTTTTATTTTAAACATAATTACATATATAAATGATAACTATAATTATTATTAATCTTGTGGGTAAATCTGCTTCAGGAAAGAACTTTCATAAATCTAAACTCTTGAATAGTAAAAATGAAAAGATTGTAAGTTTTTTTTAAAAACACCCTATGATTCGTTTTGTGAGTACTACAACCAGAGCAAAGCGACCAGGAGAAGTAGAAGGGAAAGATTATTATTACATTTCAATGGAGGAACATATGCGATTGAGGAACGAAGGTCAAATATTTGAGGAGGTCTCTCTTGGTTCTACAAAATATTCACATTGTAAGAGTGAGTTAAATAAAGTAAAATCTAATGGTCTTCGGATTTTAGAAACTAATCCTGAAGGAATGAGACAAATTATTAAACAATTGTGTGGTGATGGAGTTAAGATTTTATCATTCGGTTTTGATATTGATGAGGAGACTCAACGCAAACGTATGAAAAGCAGAGATACAAGTATTAGTGAAGAAGAAATAACAACTCGTATTAACACCAATAAAGAATTTGATGAAATATTTAAAGAAAAGGATTTATTTCAACACATTTACTATAATGATGAAGAAAAGGAAAATTTTCCCATTGACCTTTACAATTCATTAAATTATATTTTTCAATACTAAATGAATGCCGACGAAAGAGCAAGAAAGTTTAAGGAACATCAACAATTAGTTTCAAAAGTTGTTAAACAACAGGAAGGGATAAAGAAGAAATGGAGACAAAAACTGACTGGCGAAGAAGTCTTTGAAAGAAAACAAGAGAAATTCTTTAAACCACTTTTGAAAACTCAACACTCACCTACAGTCCCCATGGTAGAATTTACTCCAAAAAAACTTCAAATGTTCAAAGATTTTAGTCAAATGACAGAGCAAGAACTTGGTGAATTAGAATATGATGACGAGGGATTATTTCGGAAACTTGAGGAGGTAAATCAACCCCCTAATTATGTTGTGGAAGCTCTTCAAAACAATGAGTATTCGGCGGGTTCAAAAACCAGAGCAGGTCTCATTCCAACAGAAGAACCAGCACAGTTCCATCTTGTGAAAGAAAAGTTATTGATATTTAATGATAAATTGGTGTTCTTAAGTCTGCTCAACCAAATGTTGAATTAACTCCAAGATTAATGTTTCTTCTAACAAACTCCAGATTCAGCGGTTCAAAATATTTTGAGGAACCACTTGATATGGAAAGAGAGCAAGATAGGGTATATATTGATTTACTAAATGCACTTGATTATAGAGTTTCTGTTGCTGGTAAAAGTAAGAAGAATGAGAAGGAGAAACATATTATTGATGCTTTAAGTAAGCTTGGTTCGGGTGTTAGCTTTCTTCCAAATGACCCATCACAATTAGTTAATAGGTTATTATTGTTGTTAGGTAGTAAGAAGGCTGGAAACAACAATTGTTTTAATGAAGAATCCGCCACTTTAGATCAGTTGATGGATATGAAAATAATTAATAAATGTCAATGCAAAGATATTTTATTAGATATTAAATAAGATGAGAAGCACAATTCTTAATTTTAATTTCACAACGAGTGATTACACAGCTTCATTCCCTTACCCACTACAACTTGACCCCCTTGTCTCATATGAGGCTTCTTTATTGTCGATGGAAACTTATAATACACTTTTTAATATCACAGAGAAAAACAACAAGTTTAGTTATAATCCAGGAAGTGAATATAAAACTATAACCGTTTCACCCAGAGCTTACGAGATTTCTCAAATATCTTCTGAAGTCTCTCGCCTTATGAAAGAAAAAGGTGATGAACCAAAAAATATGGTAATAGATATTCAAAAACACACTTCAAAATCAACTATTAAACTTAAAAATAATTATAAAGTTGATTTCACAATTGAAAATTCGTTTAGAGAGCTATTTGGTTTCTCTTCAAAAAAGATTGAAAATAACGGGACGTTTTACAGTGATAATGTTATCCAAATATCCTCCGGTATAAATTCAGTATTAATTCATTGTGATTTGATTGATGGTGCTTATAACGATGGAATAAGAACAAATACAATATTTTCATTCAGTGCATACTCAACCGCGATTGGTTATAAATTTAATATGGAACCAAAAAATCTTGTCTATTTACCTGTGTCAGGAAAAACCATATACAGTGGTACCTCGGCTTACGAGTGCCCCAACGTACGAGTTTTTCGGGATACGAGCCGTCGCTCGGGCGGTTTGTTGCTTTGGGATACGAGCCGAGATCCGATGTACGAGCTCAAAAAATTTATTTTTTTGAATTTTCCGGTTGTGGCTTCCGGTTCCGGTCACGTGGTTATCTTGCCGTGAAAGCATCTCTGCTTGGATATAAAACACGCAATCGTCGAAATACATGAGCGAGGAATCTCCTTGCTCCAGCCGGTGACGTCATCGGCGGGGATCCCCGCCTCCAGAGTGGCTGGTCACGTGACCGCCAAAGCGTGTCGCGCGTGCGGGTATAATGAGCTACACCTGTGGATCACGTGACCACGGAAGCACGCCTCGCTTGAGAGGCATGGCTTTCGGTTTGCGTTTTGCTTTATAAGGTGCGATAAATGGGCTTTTGAGTGTTGACGGTTCATGGCGGTTCATGGCGGTTGACGGTTCATGGCGTTGACGGTCAAAAACCCATTACATCAATTTTACCAGGCACTGTACAGTAAGTACAGTGGACACCAAATGCACGGTGGAAGGCTAGAAGTAGAAGATCGTCCAAGACAAGTGAGAATAAGCCATACTTTGGAGATGACGTCATTCGCTGGTCCGATAACCAAAGATGTGGTATAAAAAACCAGGTGAGCTAACAATGCAGCAATGAAGGAATTCGGCCAAGGCACAGGCACACAACGACCTACCTACATCGAAAGACTCAATGCCAATGGTGACAGAAGCCAAGACGGCCGGCTTAAACACCGCCGAAAGACCACGGTGTACCAACTTACGATGCAGAACATCTTGCACTTAATATGATGACAACAGGTGCCATCCTCTGACGTACCATTACAGGTACAGGTACAGTACACGTGAGCACAGAGCAAAAGTTCACTGAAACCGAGATTAAGAAAAAAGAAAAAACACCTCGTGGTCCGTGCTCGATATCCGAGTTTCAATCTTTTCAAACACATGATGCTCTCGGTCACGGTATCTCCTGCGAGCTGCTTCTCCTTCAACCACACAAACAACAACTTCTCCATATCTTCATGGATAGAGGTCCGGAGCTTTGAAATAATCGTAACGCCCTTTGCTGGCGTTATAGCCTTTATGGACTCCTTCTGCTTCAAAATCGTACATATCGTAGAAGGAGTACGATCGTACTGCCTCGCCAAGTCGACAACACGCACACCTCACCTGGCATGCTCTTCTCCTCTGCTTAATAAAACCAGTTTATTTCTTTACATTCTCTTGTATTATGTACAGTATATACGAGGTCGTGCTTGTTTATACATTATTTGTTATTTATAAAGTACATTTTTGTTATTTAAAAGCACCTAACAAAAAAAATTGGTGTTTTTTTTTTGAAGCTGGAACGGATTAATAGCATTTCAATGCATTTGAATGGGAAAATTTGCTTTGACTTACGAGCGATTTGGCTTACGAGCTCCGTCACGGAACGGATTAAACTCGTAAGCCGAGGTACCACTGTACAGAGTAAATTTTAGGATAACCGACCAAGATAATCGTATGATATCCTTTAATGATGAAATTATATCCATCAGAATTCACCTACGTGAAGTTTTTCAATAAATAACTAATGGTTATTGTGAGAAAACACGAGTTGGGAAAATATAAAATAATTACAGGTGGAGGGCATGTTCCTTTCACCATACTATAAGGGTGAAGGTATGTTTCTTGGGAGAGGATACTATAAACCTAAGAGACAACGAGGTGTAGGTCATCAATTTCGAAATAAAGGAGATGGGATAATTGATACTCTAATGGGTATTGGTTCAACCATCCTTAAACATAAAGACCTAATTGGTTCAACTGCTTCTGCCGTGGGTTCAGTTGCGGGTGCTATAAAGAGTATAAAAGATGCTCAAAAGGAGTCTCATAAATTACAAGCAATCAAAGAAATAAAAAAAGGTAAAACTCAACTATCTTCACAAGAACGACAAAAAATCATTAAAATACTTGGGTCAGGGTTTCAACAATTTTAATGCTATATAAATACAAGTATGGAAGCGATTGATAGTATCTATGATTTGGATGATACGATTATCATTTCAAACTCCACTAAAAAGGAAGACTATTTCAAGGTAAATGCTATAACAAGAACAGACTGGAATTCAAATGGAACAAAAAGTTTTGAAATAAATAATCAACAAACTTACTTGAATATAGCTGATAGTTTCTTGCTGTGTAAATTTAAATTCACTAAGGCTGCGAATAATACTAATGCTACACTCGTAAATGATTTCTTCTGGAAAATGTTTGATAGTGTCCGCCTGTATATTGGAACACAAGAGGTTGAAGCGGTTGATTATGTCTCTGCTACATCTGAAATGAGGAAATGTACACTATATTCGTTTAGTGATAGAATGGGTAAGGGAGCTGTTGAAGGTTTTATTCCTGATATGTCAACGGGTACAAACACAGACCCTGGTTATAGTCAAAGGAAGGCAATGTATAATGATGACACAAAACCAGAGAATAGTTTTACCGTAGCAGTACCTCTGAAAGGTATATTTGGATTTTGTGATTATGACAAAGTTTTGTATGGTCTTAAAATTAGATTACAACTACAAAGGAATGATAATGTAAATATGTTGCTTTTTGGGGTTGAAAATGCTTTTGGAGACAACAACAAATTTGTTATTAATGATTTGTGTTGGTATATCAGTGAATATACTCCTAATCTTAAAACGGAAGAGATGTTAAATAGAAGACTTAACTCAAAGAAACCGCTAAATGTATCATACCTTAAAAGAAGATGTCAACACGTTAAACTGGAACACACTACCTACACTTGGAATTTGGGTGTTCTTCAAGGAAAGCCACGATACCTCTGGCTCATTTTTTAAAAACCAGATGGAGAGGACGGTACTAATAAGAATAATGCGCTGAGTGATAATGCTAAGGTGAAACAACTTCGGGTTTCTCTTGATGGCACATTTTATCTGCGAGGTAGATTGGAAATTGATTGGGAAAAAAATGATTATGCGGAAGCCTACAAGTCTTACCAAAAGGTGTGTGAAAGCAACGGTAATAATGATCCTATTTTGGATATGGTTGCATTTCAAAAACTTTATACAATCTACGCAATTGACCTGAGTTCTCAAAAGGAAACTATAAAGTCTAATAGAGTGGATACTTCTCTATACATTGAAAGAGGAGAGCATGAAGAAGTTAATGCTTATTGTTTGCTTTTGGAAGAAACAGAATTACAGATTAATACAGATAATGGTGTTATGATTAATATCACATAGGTTTTTTCTCATAAATAAATGGTAGGGGTATATGTTAATCAAATCAATCTTAATAAATTAACATCTTGTATTCAAAATCAAAAGCCTTGTATTATTAATGTTAATACAATTCAAAGAAAAGGAGCTGTAAGAATTGATGTTTTACTCACACACACACAAGTAAAAACACTAAATGATATTGGTTCACTTAAAATTAAAATGACGAAACCTATGTTAAAGAAATATTCAATAGACGAGTCAAGAGGAGGATTTCTCCCGTTTCTAATTCCTTTATTTGCTGGTTTAAGTGCGGCGGGAGCATTGACTGGTGGTATTTCAGCAGCGGTAAAAACTGCTAACGAAAGGAAGGCACAACTAAAAGCTCAAAAAGAATTGGAAAGACATAACAAGGAGTTGGAGAAACAAATTAGTGGAAGTGGTGTAATTGTAGATTTTGCTCAAAAACTTGAAAGTCTACCTGATAAAGCTAGATTGTTGGTTGGAGATATGCTTTCCTCTATCGCTCAAGCGGGTGTTAAACTAACTAAACGGGGTAATGGATTGTATCTTTCTCATAAATAAATGGATAAATGGTTTAAACAATTTGGAAAGAATACAACATCAAATATAGAACTAGCTAAGTATTGTAAAACACTAAAAATTTATAATGTGGTTATTTGTATGAGAGATGAAAGAATACATATAAATAAGAATACAAAGAATATTATTATGAATTTAGACACACAGAATGGTTCTCATTGGGTTTGTATTCATAATAGTCAGGATAAATATTATTTTGATAGTTATGGTATGCCACCACCTGTTGAAGTAATACAATTCTTACAGAATGGTGTTTATCAAACATTTCAAGATCAAGAAATTAATTCTAAATGTTGTGGTCAATTATGTTTATATGTATTATTTCAACTCAACAATAATGAAAATTTTTATGATATCATTTTTAATCTAATATAAATGACTTATGTTGGAAAAGATGGATCTATCTTTGGAAAATCCTCTCAGGATATTGATTTATCAAATTATTATACAAAGGCACAGGCTGAACGACAAAAATATAGTGTAAGTAAAAATATTAATATGAAGAATACTTATAAATTAATCAATTATCCAAACCCTACAGATGCGAATGACTTAATTAGATTTAGTGATTTATCACAATATATATTTTTAAAGAAAACAGCACGTTTTGTTAAACAAGTAAAATTTACAACCACAACACCTGGTTATACTGACCATACACCTTTCCTCATTGAATTTAACTACCTGCTTACAATTGAATTTTATAAAGAAGGACATATAGTTAATATGCGAATTAATAAATGGGGGTATGATATGCCTGATTTAGGGTGTAATTGGTCTTTTTCAATAAACATAGAAGACCTACATGATTTGAATCAGTCTCATAAAGAAGAATATTATCCACTTGGTGAGGATAAGGATTTATGTGGAAGTACAATTAATAAACAACAAATACATGGTTTTAAGAAAAGAAAAATATATGATAGTATAGCGATGGTTAGCATGACAAAGAAGGAAGGTAATGAGATAAGGATAGAAAGCCGAGGAATACAAACCGATTTGGTAGTGGGAAGATGGGGTGGTATTACCTGTCATAATATTAATCTCACATATATTTCTGATACATAAATGGCAGGAAGAAGACTACAAGAGAATTATAATTTTTGTATTCAAGGATACCTACAAGAAAAGGGTGCTCGGTATTACATACCTTATGATTTGGAGCATATACATGGGAATTTTGTCATAAAAAACTGGCCTTATACTGATATTGTTAAACCCACAAATAGAGACTTGTTTAAAGTATTAAATAAAAATGAACTTGTCAAAGTTATGAAATATAAAACTCTTTTAGAAATCGTCAACAAATCTTATTGGTATCCTATTATGAGAGAAATAATTATTGATACAAGAATATCTCAAAATCCAGATGAGTATATGTATAATATTCTTTGGGGTTCAAACTCAAGGGTAGCCAGGGATGAGGAAGGAGTTGAAGAAGAGAAGGAGGAAAGAGAGAAAAAAGAGAAGGAGGAAAGGGAGAAAAAGGAGAAGGAGGAAAGGGAGAAAAAGGAGAAGGAGGAAAGGGTGAAAAAGGAGGAGGAAAGGGAGAAAAAGAAAAAGGAGGAAAGGGAGAAAAAGGAGAGGGAGGAAAGGGAGAAAAGAGAGAAGGAAGAGAGGGAGGAAAGGGAGAAAAGAGAGAAGGAGGAGAGGGAGCAAAGAGAGAGGGAGGAAAAATATAAAAATATGGAAATCAGTGAGATTAATAAAAGATTGAAGGTATTACAGCAAATAAATCAAACTCAACGCACTGAGGAGGAAAATAAAGAAATGAGAAGTCTAATGAAAATATTATTTTCAAGAATAATGACGTCAATGTCTTCAGTTTCAGGGAGGAGATTTAAACGAGAAAGTGGGGATAAAGAAGAAGAAGAAGGAAAAGCTTATCTGGTTGATGATGTCGGTGTAATTGACTTTAGTTAGTTTTATTTGTAAATAAATGGAGGAGAGAGTGAAGGCATTCCTTAGGATTCTTTATGTTTTAAAAATAAAGATTGAAATGTATATGTTAAAAACCAAAAAGGTTTTGATACTCTGTCGGAATTTTTCTGATAAATAAATATGAGTTATTGTCTCAAATGTAAAAAGAAAACTAAATCTATAAATATCTCTTATGTTAAAGCTAAAAATAATAGAGTTTATCAAAAATGAATATGTCAAGTGTGTGGCTCTAAAAAGTGCCAATTCATCTCTCCTAAAAGTGGAGGAGACATACAAAAGTTTCTGTCAGGAAGTAAATTTACAACAACTGGAATTCCAGGGGAATTACACCTTCCAGGGTATTCTTTCTGTGGTCCAGGAACAAACTTGGATAAAAGATTAGATGAGGCTGACAATCCTAAACCTTGGTCCAGACCTATAAATAGGGTTGATGAAGTGTGTATGAAGCATGATATTGCTTATGGGAATACCACTACATTGGATGAAAAACATGAAGCAGACAGAGAAATGTTGTATAATTTGTCCTTGATACGAAATCCGACATTGAGAGAGAAAGTTGATAGGTTTATTGTGAAAAAAATGATAAGTGTTAAATTGAAACTTGGTCTTGGTTATTTCCCAAAAAACTATTAAACTCCAATGATGTTATCAAGACTGAGGAGCTTTTGGCTAATTCATTACATAAACCTATAATATCACAAAGTTTAAAAGAAGGAAAGTTTATTCTAAATACACTGACCACATATGGTCCGCTGATTTAATCGAACTAAATAATGATAAGGGATACAGGTATGCTTTAACCGTTATTGATTTGAGGAGTAGATTTGCCTGGGTTGTTCCTTTGAAAAACAAGAGAGGTAATACTTTAATGTTAGCCTTTAAGCTAATATTTGATAGGAATAAAAGGAAACCAAAGAAGTTATGGACCGATGAGGGAACAGAGTTCTATAACAAAATATTTATGAAATTTCTTAAAGGGGAGGGTATTAAATTATACAGCACCTTTAATGAAGGAAAAGCAGTTGTTATTGAGCGTTTTAATCGTACTTTGAAAGAGAGACTATATAAAAAATTCACACAACTCGGTTCTCAAAAATGGGTGTATTTAATTCAGGATATTGTCGATAATTACAATAATACAGTTCATTCATCAACAAAATCAAAACCATCGGAAACATTTACAAAATTAGAATATGAAAAGGAGATTAATTTGAGAAAGCCCAAGTTTAAAGTTGGTGATATTGTAAGAATATACAAATGGGAAAGTCATTTTGAGAAAGGTTATACACAAAAATGGACTCGTGAATTATTTAAAATCATTGATGTAATGGATACAGCTCCTTGGACCTACAAATTATATGATTTAAATGGAGAAGAAATCTTGGGTTCATTTTACTCGCAAGAATTACAAAAAACACAAGTAAGCAGATAATACCCTTGAAAATAATAAATAAATAAATAAAATGTAATGGGGATACGTTTTTAAATCTGTGAACCCCAAACACAGAATCCCACAACTTTTTAGTTGGGGCTTAACTTTTGTGTGTGTATAATGGGGATACGTTCTTGAGATCTGTGAACCCCAAACACAGAATCCCTCAACTTTTTAGTTGGGGCTTAACTTTTGTGTGTGTATGTGTGAGTGAGTCATAATAATACACAAACCCTAACCCAACCCCATCCATAACCCAACCCCATCCCTAACCCAACCCCATCCCTAACCCAACCCCATCCCTAACCCAACCCCATCCCTAACCCAACCCCATCCCAAACCCAAACCCATCCCTAACCCAACCCCATCCCTAACCCAACCCATCCCTAACCCAACCCCATCCCTAACCCAACCCCATCCCTAACCCAACCCCATCCCTAACCCAACCCATCCCTAACCCTCACATTCAAAATCCCAACCCTAACCCATTCCCATCCCTAACCCAACCCCAACCCTAACACTCACATTCAAAATCCCAACCCTAACCCAACCCCATCCCTAACCCAACCCCATCCCTAACCCTCACATTCAAAATCCCACCCAAACCCTAACATAATCTTTCTATTCTTCTTTTTTTTAAATACGTATTTCTTTTTCTTTTTTTTCCTCTTCCCCCACTTCTGTCTTTCAAGGCTTTCAAGTTTGAAGAAGTAGAAATGGGAAGAAAGAATTTTCCAGCATTTTCTTCCTCGAACTTTCTTGATATTGCTTAAATCAAGCGTCATTAAACAAAGAACATTGTTCATTGCTTTAGAATCCAAAGAGTCTCCAAGATGGACCCCACAGGTAGAGTCTCCAAAATAAAACCAACTTTCCAAGTTCCCAAGGTATAACCACATTCCTGTTGAGCCTCCAAGATAGGTATCACATTCCGAGTCATCAAAACAAAACCTCCATTCCGAGTCTCCAAAAATATAACCATCTTTCCAAGTCCCCAAGGTAGAACCACAATTTTCAGAAATATTGGGGGTTTCCGTGATAAGTCTCACATAGTATAACTGCGGACCATCAGGGAAAACTTCCCTTTCCCAATTTTTTAGGGTTTCTATGATGTGTCTCACATAGTATAACTGCGGACCATCAGGGAGAATTCCCGTTTCCCAATTTTTTAGGGTTTCTATGATGTGTCTCACATAGTATAACTGCGGACCATCAGGGAGAACTCTCCTTGCCCAATTTTTTAGGGTTTCTATGATGTGTCTCACATAGTATAACTGTGGACCATCAGGGAGAATTCCCATTTCACAATTTTTTAGGGTTTCTATGATGTGTCTCACATAGTATAACTGCGGACCATCAGGGAGAATTCCCATTTCACAATTTTTTAGGGTTTCTATGATGTGTCTCACATAGTATAACTGCGGACCATCAGGGAGAACTCCCCTTTCCCAATTTTCAGAAATTTGTGGGTCTCCAATGTATGACTTGTATTCTGGCTCATCAAGGTAGAACTCGTTCTGGGGGTCTTGGTTGTTCAAAATGTCTTCAAACAAAAAAATAACTTCATCCCAAGTTGTGTTAAAAGCAGAATTTTCATTTCGTATCTCAGATACAATTTCCTGTGAAAGAAAATAACAATGTATTAATTTAATACAATATTTTTATTTGTATAAATCAAGCTCTATGAATATTAAAATAAACTTTGTTAACTCTTACACGAGTCTCATCTAAAAAAAAAAAAAAAAAAAAAATTAAATAAATAATTAAATAAATAAATTAATAAACTTACCTCCATTGATAAGAGGTTCGAGTCCAGTTCATCAATCTGAAGGTCGAGTTCTACACAGGTAGTAGGACTCCAAGGAATAGCAAAGTTATCCCATTCCATTTCGGCATAGTCGTCCATTCTCAAGTGAAGCAGAAAGCGTGTTTGAAAAAGCCTGTGTGGTCGGTGCATTTTATAAGAAGGACTGGGTGTGTCATTTCCTGTGGAAATTCCCTGGGCGTGTCTTAACTGGAAATGATGTGATGGAAATTCCCTGAAAATGATGTAATGTATTACCTGGAAATGATACAATGCTGACGAGTTTATAAAGTGGGCGGGGCATAGTAAAAAGTGGGCGGAGCTTAGCAAAAGTGGGCGGGGCATAGTAAAAAGTGGGCGTGGATTAACAAAAAGTTGGTGGGGCATAGTAAAAAGTGGGCGTGGTTTACCAAAAGTGGGCGGGGCTTACCAAAAAGTGGACGGAGCTTAACAAAAGGTGGGCAGAGCCTACCAAAAAGTGTGTGGCACTGGAGGCGCTCAAACAAGAACATTGAGGGAGGTTTTTTTTTTTGTTGTATCATTTTATCATTTTATCTCAGCTCAGTTAAAATATCTTAATAAAGAACCAAACTCAAACATCTTTTTTGTTAATATATTAGATGGTGAAGAGAGTGGCAAGAGAATTAAATTATTTCCCACGCATAAACAAATATTTGTAGGATCAATGTTTGAGTGGTCTACTCGGGATCATTGATAGTAAGAGTACCATCAGACCAAGGGGGAATCATTGTTTGAGTGTCAAAAGGCTAAAAGGTTCGTAAAGAGGTGAGAAGAAAATTCACATGTAAGTGAATGGGTCGATGTTTGAGTGGGTCAAAGATAATCTGCCAAATGATATGTAAAAGAAGGATTATAGGTCTATAAGGGAAAACAAATATTTGTAGTGTTTGAGTGGTCTAATGAACAACATTAAGGATAGGTACTATAGACAAAAGGTTCATAAAGATTAGGGTGGGAGAAATAGAGGTGTTAATGGGCAATGAGGTTAAGAGGAAAATTAACATGTAAGTCAATGGGAAAATGAGAGTGTCCCAGAAGCAACATATATACACTACTCAGGGTCTTTTGACATTTTGGGTATTTGGGGTAGTTTAGGTCTTTAATGGTCTTCAGGGTCTTTTGGTGCTTCGGGGTCATTTGAGTCTTTAACAGTCTTCAGGGTCTTTTGGGTACTCTGGGTCTTTTGAGTATTTGGGATCCATTGGGTCTTCAGGGTATTTTGGGTCTTCAGAGTCCCTGGGGTCTTCTGGGTCCTTGAGGTATTTTGGGTCCTCTGTGTCGTTTGGGTCCTCTCAGTCATTTGGGTTGGCAAGGTCGTTTGAGTCTATTGGATCTTCCGGTATTTTGGGTCTTCTGGGTCCTTCGGGAGTCTTCTGAGTCCTTGTGGTCTTTTGGGTCCTTTTCCTCATTTGGGTCCTTGGGGTTGTTTGGGTATTTTGGATCCTCGTGGTCTTTTGGGTCTTCAGGGTATTTTGGTTCCATTGGGTATTCAGGGTCTTTTCAGTCTTTTGGGTCTTCAGGGTATTTTGGGTCTTCAGAGTCCTTGGGGTCTTCTATGTCCTCTGAGTCGTTTGGGTCTTCTGGGTCTTCTGGGTCATTGTGGCTTTTTGGGTCTTTGGGGTATTTTGGGTCTTCAACGGTCTTCAGGGTATTTGGGGTCGTTTGGGTCTTTAACGGTCTTAAGGGTCGTTGGGGTATTTTGGGTGTTTGGGGTCCATTGGGTCTTTAGGGTCTTTTCGGTCTTTTGGGTCTTCAGGGGATTTTGGATCTTCAGAGTCCTTGGGGGTCTTCTAGGTCCTTGGGGTATTTTGGGTCCTCTTTGTTCATTTTGGTCCTTGGGGTTGCTTGGGTCTTTTGGATCCTTGGGATCTTTTGGGTCTTTGGGTTCCATTGCGTCTTCAGGGTATTTTCAGTCTTTTGGGTCTTTGGGGTATTTTGGGTCTGCTGGGTATTTTGGGTGTTCTGGGTATTTTGGGTCTTCAGAGTCCTTGGGGTCTTCTGTGTCCTTGGGATCTTCTGTGTCTTCATGGTCTTTTGTGCCTTTAACAGTCTAACTAAAGGGTATTTTGGGTGTTTGGGGTCCATTGGGTCTTCTGGGTCCTTGGGGTCTTTTGGGTCCTCAGAGCCTTTTCGGTGTTTTAACCGGTTGACACAGTCGTGTTCAAAGATTGCCCCTTAACCCCCCCCCCCCCCCACCCCACTCAAATCCCTCCTAAAGCACAACTCAAAGCCTTTAAAACCTAGCCCAATGAAGGGACACACACACACACACACACACACACACACACAAACAAACAGTGTTTTATATGGTAGATATAAACATACATATATATATATATATATATATATATATATATATGATAGATATATATATATATAGATATAGATATATAGATATATAGATATATAGATATATAGATAGATATATATATATATATATATATATATATATATATATATATATATATATATATATATATATATATATATATCCTTTTATAGGTATACCAGCAAAGTTCACAGAACGAACAAGGGTGGAGGTGAAACCCTGATAACACAGTGGAGATACATAGTACCTACCACTAGCCTTGTGAGAACCTAAAAGATAGTGAGTGGCTAGTTATGGAAGAAGAAAAACTGTTCTTTTTTGCAGAAACACCAACCAGATATTTAAAGAGCATACGCCATGACAGATTTGATTTTGTTAATTCGATTAGCTCGCAGAGTTTACACCATGCTGCCACTTACGCAATTAAAGATGTCTCATGTAACATATTTCTAGCCCAACTCTGACCCCCGACATGTGGTCAAAGCAGCTGAGCAATGACAAGGATCCATCGCCAAGCATACATCATTTCTAAAAGCTGATAAACTTTCACGGCCACGGCTAAAGCGTTATGACACTGCAGAACACCCGCTAAGGCAAAGCAGATGGCTTCTCATGCCGAATCACATGCTTGGGGATTACCGCGGCATTGCGCTCCCCGCAACCACTGCAGTTATACCGTCACACTGGAGCATGCCGTTTGTCGGCAAACAAAGAGGCAACCGGCCAGCTGCCAGTCACCATTGCAACCGCAGCACTTACTATTGTCATCAGGCAGATGGAAGACTGAACCCAAAACTGCCTTCGGGGCAACTTTGGAACGAACTCGGGTTCCAATCAAAGTTTCATCTCCGATATATCAAAATTGCATGAAACAATGCTCGGTTGAGGATTTGGCTGGGCTTGAGTGTATGGCGCTGTTCCCTCATAAACCGAGCTCCTTAATTCTCCTCGACAAACTCTTGCTTCAGGAAATACGATTACCTTGGGGACCTGAAACTACTTTGCGCCAGTTTCTCGGCTGCTTTCGCTCAACAAGACGTCTGACTTGATCTGGCCGTCTCCAGCCATTGTCACATTCTGCCCTTTGGGAGTCAGCATGGGCAGCCTTGTGACCTGCACTTAGCTTTGTACTTTTTGGGAAACTTGTGAAAACAACAATGAGCAAGGATGTGGTACAAATAATTACGAGCAAATCTTTAACTCGTTTATTTTTCCTACCTCCTCTTTATTACTTGCAGAAGCAAGTGTATTTATCATTACAATGTCCCTATCTCTTTTCTCCTATTTCCCAACATGTACCATTAACCCTTGCAGCACCCACCCTACTCCACTTTTACCTCCAATGCTCATCCTTCCTAACTCTTCACCTACCTCTAATGGCTCACCTTACCTTACCAACTTTCATTCTCCCTAAAATGTTTTAGAATAGTAAAATGTAGACAGATGACTAAAGCAACTCACTTCTGTGTTTGTATAGTTTGTTTACTTCCAACAGTCCCTAAATTATTGCATCTATAAAACGCAGCAAAACTCATTGTTTTACAACCATTTTACCCAAGAGAGAACTTGAAAAAAGTTGGACTGGTTTTGGCAATACGTTTTGGAAACATTGCATTTGAGAAACATTCAAAGATAATGAAATATACTGTATATATGAATATATACTGTATATATATATATATATATATGTGCGTATATATATATATATATATATATATATATATATATATATATATATATATATATATATATATATATATTGTCATGTCCACCCTGTAGTGAAGACCTCAGGGCAACAGATGACCAAGCGAGCTTTAACTCCGAGTTGTATACCCAACTATGGTGGTATCTTGTGCATGCACGGGGGGTAGTGGAGGGCAGCAAGTGCTTACCTGCACGGACGGACGCGGCACGGGGGTTATCCGATGCCCACAAAAAATAAACGTACAAAACCGGAAAAGAAACAATACAACAATTAAAATGCAACAAATAATGGTTTAATAAAAATAAATGCAGGACAATAAAAAGGTAAAACTAATTTCTTAAATGAGGGACCCCCCCAATCAGACACAATTACAACACAAGGGGATTATAAATGAAAAGGAATGTGTAGTGTAGTGGTGCAAAAATAATGCGTTGGCTTGTACTCCACCTGGCGTCCTTGACCGTCCGGGGCCATCACAGGTCTCGCGAAAACACGTGTTGCCGCGAAGTCGCATTCACCACCAGTCGCTGATGCGAAGCGAGCAGGGCAGAGCTCCTCCCTCATCGTTCTCGCTCGGCTGCACTGAGCTCCGACCATCCCGAACCGCTCTTGGTCTCTTTTCCCACCAGCGCACCTGATCCAGGAAATGCAACCACCACGATCCACCACCAAGAGAGAGAGAGAGAGGGGGGTGGGGGGGGGGGGGGGGGGAGAGAGTAAAATGTATCTGCTTTCTGCCAAGCCCGGGACCGAGAAGAGAGGGAAATGCATCTGAACTCCGCAGCCAGGAATCAAGAGAGCATGCGAATGCGTCTTCCTGCGACAAGCCAGGGACAGAGAGAGAATTATGTGTCCGCTCGCAATCAAACCCAGCGTAAGAGAGAGAGAAAATGGCGGGGTATGTCCTTTTTACTCCTCAGTTTCGAAAGTTATCTCTGGCGTCACACTCGCTCCAATCACCAAGTGCCACCTGCTCACCTCATCCAATCATCCTTCGGGGCATGGTCTCATGGTCACTCTTCGCGCCCATCGAGATGATTCACTGGGTGGTGTCGGTGGTAGTGTCCAGATCCAGTCGCGATCGCATCATTTAATTTCGGCGCTGATCACATGGCTGGTGGGTGTAGGTGTTATAAGAACAAATGGAAAACTACATAGGCATTTACGCACAGGAAATCTACCTTAATAGCCTAACTAATTAGAATAGCTCCACCCCTCGCCATGGAGACATATAACTCTTACACGGACATTCGGGCCTGACTTAATGAAAGGAAGGTTTCTTCTTCACGACACTCGGAGCACAATACTCTATACAATCCTATCTGGACTAAGGTATTTCATTGCCTATCCCCCAAAATGTAACAATATACATATGTATTGTACTGTATATACAGACTTGGCATTTAATATGGAATACTTTTTTTTTCTTGACTTGGGTTTACTTTCTGACCTCAGTATATCAATCTGGTGAATTTTCTTTACGCTTTGGTGATTTCTTTGTTAACATAACCATGTCACTGATTGTCTGTCGCAGTAATAATAATAATAATAATTCATTTATTTTGTATAGCGCTTAATAGTAAGAAGTCAATAACAGGATTATATCACAGGTGGCGTGACAAAATGTACGGACAGGTACATTTGACGATTGGCTTCACAATCGGGTATGTAAGAGTTGTTGCATTCTGTATTAGTGGAAAACAACTGCTGCACGTCTACAAAAGTTATTGCCGCTTCCTCTGGAGATGGTCCGTCAACTCAACAATGCTGTTTGTCATGGAGTGGTGGCTTTACAAATTTCCAGCATGAAACAGCGTGCTATTGCTCGGCAGTATGGCATCACTCAAGGTCAGGTGTCAAAGATCCCGAAACGAAATGCTCAGAGGAGTGTCCCTACTCCAATACCGAGGCCAGGACGTCCCCGCAGAACCACAAGGAGGGATGATAGCCAGCTGCACCGGTTAGTCCGCAATGACCGTACCAAGTCAGCTAATCGGCTTAGGGCTGAGTGGCAGCAACTGACAAATGTGCCTGTATCCAGAAGGCTAGTCAATCAACGACTGGTTCAAGCAGGCTATCGTGCCAGGCGTCCCCTGAGAAAGCCACGCCTGTCCAGACAACACTGCCATCGCCGATTGCATTGGGCGAGAGAGCACCGTCAATGGCAGCCAGGACACTGGAATCACATGATCTTCAGTGACGAGTCTAGATTTCTAGCCTATCGTCAAGATGGCCGCGTCCGAGTGCGCAGACAAGTGCATGAAGCCTACAACAAAGATTGTTTAGTGCAAGAGTCCAAGCTGGAGGTGGTGGGGTGACCGTTTGGGCTGCTTTTCATGCAGGGGGCAAAACTGACCTGGTTGTTCTGAATGGAAACCTGAACCAGTTCAAGTACAGGGCCATTCTGGAAGAAACATTGCTTCCATTTGCTCATGCAGCCTTTCAAGGAAACTCTGTCTTCCAAGATGACAATGCACGGCCTCATCATGCTCGCATGATCCAACCCTTTCTTGCTGACCGTGGTATAGAGCATATGAGTGGCCTGCCATGTCCCCGGATATGAATCCGATAGAGAACTTGTGGGCAGAATTAACGCGGCAAATCGACAACTTGACCAGCAGCCTACCTCTGTGCGTGAATTGCAGCAGGCTATTGTAACTGCATGGCAAGCGATTCCTGTCCAAACCTTGGCAAATCTCGTGAACAGCATGCCTCAACATGTACGTGCTCTCCTGAATGCTCGTGGGGGTTACACGAAGTACTGAACTGTAATTTTACTGTCCGTAATCCCAGTCGTAATTTAACTTTTGTTTTTGTTAAAAAAAATTTTGCTAATGTGCAAAATTAAGAGATACTTCTGGAAAACGTACACAAGTTTAACACAGTACTGTCCGTGAATCAAGTTCGATATCAGTTTACATCACTTTCAAGGATCAATTGATTTGCTTCGAAATGTCAAATGTGGTTTTTGTTTCTTTTAGAGGTCACATTAACAAAATCTAGAATAATTTCAACATAATTCCAATGAACTTTTGGTTCGACGTCATCTTGAAAAGTAAGTTCACCCCCACAAAAAAAATATTCCATATTAAATGCCAAGTCTGTATATCATATATATATATATATATATATATATATATATATATATATATATATATATATATATATATATATATATATATATATATATATATATATACGTATATATATATATATATATATATATATATATATATATATATATATATATATGTATGTATGTGTATATATATATGTATGTATGTGTATATATATATATGTATGTATGTATATATATATATATATGTATGTATGTATGTGTGTGTATGTATATATATATATATATATATATATATATATATATATATATATATATATATATATATATATATATATATATATATATATATATGTATAGACGTCGTTGGAGTATTTTTAATCTCGCAAATCCATGCTGACTTCTCCAACCTTTAATTGAATAAACAAACAATTAATCAACGTTTGTTTCACAACATGTGACAAGCCACATGCATTCGCTAACCTTTCTCCAGAGTGATTAACATAACATCAAAGTCCCACAAAATATCCAAAAGTAAGGGTGGAAAGTCTGGACAACCAATCAACGCACATATCACATCACTCACAAATTCTGACCATTATAACATTTTCAAACCATCAGCACATTAACAGATCAATCGAAACACTCCTGTAGCCCAATTGGATTAAACCCATATTTTCAGATAAGATGAGGGAATAATCGGTCACCCTTATTAAAAGTAAACACGATTCAGAGTAAAATGGCACAAGGGATTACATTGAATATACTGTATATCTGATGACTCACCAACAAGTGATGAAACCGGTCTGACGGCTGAGGGGAGCTTGTAGAATTGGAATTCTCCTGTATGTACTACTTGTTTTTTAATTAATTTCCTGATGAAGATGTAAATGCTTCACCCCTTTGATTCCTGTTGATAGTCATTTATATCATTTATAACTGGGTGAAGGATGAGTAATGGGAAATAACTCAAGTACAAGTGCAGTTTTTGGCCCTAACTTTACAATCACAAATACATAACCCATTAGAACATTTTGAGTACTAGTTAACTATTAATCGCAAATAGAATCGTGAATTACCCATGTCATGCTTTTTCACTTTTAACTTTTAACTATCATTACTTCTTTTCTGTTGTAATTCTTGTGTAAAATGGCAGGGGCGTAGAAAAGGCCCCTTTATTTAAGGGTATGTGACATGTGGCAAAGTAGAGAAAAGAAGACATTCCATAGCTTATAGAAAATTTTGAACAATAGAAAAGAGGGGGCATTCAAAAATCTCATGTGCATGCTGTACTACCCTTGGGTTCTTAGGAGGAACCAAGTAATGCTCTTTAAAAGTTCATATAAAGGGGCGCCCAACATCTGGCAAATAAAATACATGTACCTCTTCATGCAGGTGTATGAATCAAATTGGCACTGCTTTTTATGAACTTTTCTGGAGCATTACTTGGTTCCTCCTCAGAACACAAGGGTAGTCCAATATGCACACGAGATTTTTGAATGCCCCTTATTTTGTATTGTTTGGCATGGATTTTAAAAATGGAAAAATGAAGATTTTTCAAGTACATTGGTCGGTTGCGTTTGTGGTTCTGTCTGTCTGTTTGTTTGTCACCGGCCTGCAGGTCACAATTCTAAACCGATTGTCACGAAACGTCACCAAGTTGTATAGGTCGTCCCAATTGAGAAGCCTATTGTTTTTGGGGTCAAAAGGTCAAAAGGTCAACATAGGTCAAAGGTCACCAACTTTGCTAGATTTCTAAAATCCTCAATTTTCATCCGATTGACTTGAAATTTGAAGAGGACTTGCATATCTGGTCACTGAATTCAACCACCAAGTATTTTTGAGGTCAACATTGGCCAAATTTCTATAATCCTCGATTTTCATCCGATTGATTGGAATTTTGAAGAGCATTTGCATATCTGGTCACTGAATTCAACTACAAATTATATTTTCGGTGAACATAGGCCAAAAGGTCAACATAGGCCGAATTTCAAAAATCACCAATTTTCATTTGATTGACTTGAAATTCTCAGATGATTTACATATATGGTCACTGAATTCCACCACCAACTATTTTTGAGGTCAACATAGGCCAAGTTTTTAAAATCCTCAATTTTCATCCGATTGACTTGAAAATTGAACAGCATTTGCACGTTGAGTCACTAAATAGGGAAACTAACTATTTTTGAGGTCAAAAGGTCAAAGGTCAACTCAAGGTCAACCTTCCACAATCATCATTTTTCATCTGAAAAATCGTCACTTTTCTTCCTATTGACCCGAGCTTTGATCAAGATTGTCAATTTTAATCTTGATGAAACGGACAATTTGCTGTATCAATGGGAAAAAAATTATTTGGGGGGGGGGGGCGGATTTTGCAAGTATCATGCTCCGCATGACGTCTTCTTGTTTTGTATTGTTTGGCATTTTCTACAAGCTGTGGAATGTCCATTCTTTTCTATACTTTGCCAGATGGCACATACCCTTATATAAAGGGGCCTTTTCTATGCCCCTGGCATTTAGCCAAGAATACAGTACACATGAGGAGTCATTGTGTTGTCTGTGAGAGGATCTCTTCAAAAGGTGAGAGTGCTGTCAGTGTATGTTCATCCTTACCCTCTGTCCCTTAATCCCCACCTCAAATCTTAAAAATGCATGAAGCAAACAAAACAACACCCTGATGATGGGGCATGCTGCCATATATTGTTCTACTGACTTCCCCTTACCCCACCCCTCCCCTGTGAAATGAAGTAAATTAACTTATTACTCTGCACTCACGAAGTGAAAAGCACGGTTAGGCATTTGGTTCCATAGGTGAGGCATATGTGTGGCGTGTCTGCATTTTAAAAATTCATTTTCTCAGCAACTGTTGGTCCAATTTATACGAAATTTTACCATGGGAGCGCCTCCGCCTGTACAATGTTTTTATTAATAATTATGACGTCATAGGTCACGTGGTACAGGCGCCATTTGGAAAAACGTGGTACAGGCACCTCTATATCTCTGAAACCACTCCATGGAAAACATTGAAACATGGCTCATTGTCAAGTACTCCCCATGGGGAATAAGTGTTGTTAACGATTAAGTCATTGGTGCCTTAATTATAACGTCATAATTGGACAGGGGCAACGCTTAGTCTGATCAGTTTGAAATTTATTGAGCGTGATCTACGCATCAATTATATTAGAGAATACAAATGTATGATGTAATCGCTCACGTGGTCTGGCAGCCATATTGGATCAAAGAAAAAAACCCAATAAAAACAGAAGAGTTGGCTCGTACCAAGTTGACTGCGCAGGATAAGTATTCTATGAATGGCAAGTCTAGTTGATTTAATTAATGTGATGTTGATAAAGGACGGGTATTATGGACCAAATGGCCTGTACATTCTTTCATTGGTATTGATATCAAGAAGCTGAAAACCAAGCAAGTTTCTAAACACAAAACAACTTTCAAAACACAAAGCAAGTTTCAAAACACAAAATAAGTTTCAAAACACAAAACAAGTTTCAAAACACAAAACAAGTTTCAAAACACAAAGCAAGTTTCAAAACACAAAACAAGTTTCAAAACACAAAGCAAGTTTCAAAACACAAAAGAAGTTTCAAAACACAAAGCAAGTTTCAAAACACAAAACAAGTTTCAAAACACAAAACAAGTTTCAAAACACAAAACAAGTTTCAAAACACAAAACAAGTTTCAAAACACAAAACAAGTTTCAAAACACAAAACAAGTTTCAAAACACAAAACAAGTTTCAAAACACAAAACAAGTTTCAAAACACAAAACAAGTTTCAAAACACAAAACAAGTTTCAAAACACAAAGCAAGTTTCAAAACACAAAACACAAAACAAGTTTCAAAACACAAAGCAGTTTCAAAACACAAAATAAGTTTCAAAACACAAAACAAGTTTCAAAACACAAAACAAGTTTCAAAACACAAAACAAGTTTCAAAACACAAAACAAGTTTCAAAACACAAAACAAGTTTCAAAACACAAAACAAGTTTCAAAACACAAAACAAGTTTCAAAACACAAAGCAAGTTTCAAAACACAAAGCAATCACAGCTGACATGCGGTCTCGGCACCAATAACACCTTTTCTCTGCATGGGAGTTCCTGTCTTGAGCAAAGAGAACAATCATTTATTCACACCTCACATGGACGGCAGCAAAGGCATGGATTCGAAACCAAGCCAACGCATTGGGCTGGTTCAAAATGCCACATCCTTCTCACTCACACTTCCTCTAAGGGCAGTGCGGAGTGCGCAGCTCTCTCAGGAATTCGGGACAAGTCAACAACAGAACAAGGCTCTTTCAAATGCGAGTTGCCTGTGTCGCCTGGCAGATGCCCCCTCATCCTTGAATTTCATTTTAATCCATCCACCAGAAGATCTAGCGTATACTGTAGTGAGCGGTGGGTGGGGGGGGGGGGGGGGGGAGGGGGTAGACAACTACCAGGTGTTAAATATCCCTCCCCTCCCACCACCAGAATCCCATGAACTACAGTCCTATACCATTGATTTTCCTCCCATTTTGTGGCAGACTTCAGAATAACAATATGGTAAAGTTTACCCCACCTGAGCTACCATAAATATTTTATTGCTATGTAACATAATTCCCCCTTTATGGTAGAATTCTTCCACCACCTGGGACTTATTTATTAAGGACTAACAAATTCCAGGACTAAAAAACTAAACCCAGGCCTAAAAAAATCCTACTTAGCCAATGATGTGCCCTTACCCAATGATGCCAGCCCGCATCCTTGTGCTGCCTATAAATAAATGGACATCCACTGCAAATTCGACATCGATTTGCTTTGCCAAATAATTGCTCAGGTGTGTGGACCAGGCTCAGCATCGCTAAACTCCTTACGGATTTGAAGGCCAGCTTTCGGTCCACAAGAAAAGGATGACATGCTCCGAGATGCAGCACCACCTGCTGGTGTTATACCACACTGGCAAGTTATAGTACCATGCGACCCCTCCAAAGAACAAAGCGAGAAGAGACAGTTCAATGGACCTGATATTTCTGCATATTTTCCACGGTATTAGCTCTGTGGCACCATGTGGCATAGGAAGGGGATCGATGAGAAGGGGTGGGGAAATATACATCGGGTCTTAGTGCTTTTAAATGAGACAAGTGAACGATTGGGCGTGTCAAGGGAAGGGCGTGGTCTCAGGAGCCCACACAGATTCGATGTCCTGGGTTCAACAAGAAGATATACATATACTACAGCACAAACACAGAGAGAAGAATAGAAAGAGAAAGAGAGAGCTGATTTGTGATACAACACAACCTCCAATAAAGCAATTTTCTCTCAATTTTACTCTCTGCATCCACTTATTTTGGCGACAAATCATTGAGTGAGGCCATGCAACCGCAGTGATTGCAATGCTGCCATGAAATTGAAGTATCTGGACTGATTAGGCTTTGGAATTGCATTGATTTCACCGAAGTTATGGAATTACAATGGCTATATTAATTAGATCATTAAACTGTAGTGATTGCAGAACAGCTATGGAATTGAAGTAGTTAAGTCAATTACATCATTAACCTGTAGTGATTTCACAAAACTATGGAATTGCAATGGTTATGCTAATGAGATCATTAACCTGCAGTGATTTCACAAAACCATGAAATTGCAGTGGTTATGTTAATTAGATCAATAACGGCAGTGATTTCACATAGCCATGGAATTGCAGTGGTTATGTTAATTAGATCATTAACCTGCAGTGATTTCACAAAGCCATGGAATTGCAGTGGTTATGTTAATTAGATCATTAACCTGCAGTGATTTCACATAGCCATGGAATTGCAGTGGTTATGTTAATTAGATCATTAACCTGCAGTGATTTCACAAAGCCATGGAATTGCAGTGGTTATGTTAATTAGATCATTAACCGCAGTGATTTCAATGCTGCCATGAAATTGAAGTATCTGGACTGATTAGGCTTTGGAATTGCATTGATTTCACCGAAGTTATGGAATTACAATGGTTATATCAATTAGATCATTAAACTGTAGTGATTGCAGAACAGCTATGGAATTGAAATTTTTTTTTTTTTTTTTTTTTTGTATACTGAATCGAGGCTCGTGAAAGAGCTAAAAGCTCGTGAAAGAGCCATAGTTAAGTCAATTACATCATTAACCTGTAGTGATTTCACAAAACTATGGAATTGCAATGGTTATGTTAATGAGATCATTAACTTGCAGTGATTTCACAAAGCCATGGAATTGCAGTGGTAATGCGAATGAGATCATTAACCTGCAGTGATTTCACAAAACCATGGAATTGCAGAGGTTATGTTAATTAGATCAATAACTGCAGTGATTTCACAAAACCATGGAATTGCAGTGGTTATGTTAATTAGATCATTAACTGCAGTGATTTCACAAAGCCATGGAATTGCAGTGGTTATGTTAATTAGATCATTAACTGCAGTGATTTCACAAAGCCATGGAATTGCAGTGGTTATGTTAATTAGATCATTAACTGCAGTGATTTCACAAAGCCATGGAATTGCAGAGGTTATGTTAATTAGATCATTAACCTGCAGTGATTTCACAAAGCCATGGAATTGCAGAGGTTATGTTAATTCGAGCATTAACTGCAGTGATTTCACAAAGCCATGGAATTGCAGTGGTTATGTTAATTAGATCATTAACCTGCAGTGATTTCACAAAGCCATGGAATTGCAGAGGTTATGTTAATTAGATCATTAACCTGCAGTGATTTCACAAAGCCATGGAATTGCAGTGGTTATGTTAATTAGATCATTAACCTGCAGTGATTTCACAAAGCCATGGAATTGCAGAGGTTATGTTAATTCGAGCATTAACTGCAGTGATTTCACAAAGCCATGGAATTGCAGAGGTTATGTTAATTCGAGCATTAACTGCAGTGATTTCACAAAGCCATGGAATTGCAGTGGTTATGTTAATTAGATCATTAACCTGCAGTGATTTCACAAAACCATGGAATTGCAGTGGTTATGTTAATTAGGTCATTAACCTGCAGTAATTTCACAACGCCATGGAATTGCAGTGGTTATGTTAATTAGATCATTAACCTGCAGTGATTTCACAAAGCCATGGAATTGCAGTGGTTATGTTAATTAGATCATTAACCTGCAGTGATTTCACAAAACCATGGAATTGCAGTGGTTATGTTAATTAGATCATTAACTGCAGTGATTTCACAAAGCCATGGAATTGCAGTGGTTATGTTAATTAGATCATTAACTGCAGTGATTTCACAAAACCATGGAATTGCAGTGGTTATGTTAATTAGATCATTAACTGCAGTGATTTCACAAAACCATGGAATTGCAGTGGTTATGTTAATTAGATCAATAACTGCAGTGATTTCACAAAACCATGGAATTGCAGTGGTTATGTTAATTTGATCATTAACCTGCAGTGATTTCACAAAGCCATGGAATTGCAGTGGTTATGTTAATTAGATCATTAACTGCAGTGATTTCACAAAGCCATGGAATTGCAGTGGTTATGTTAATTAGATCATTAACCTGCAGTAATTTCACAAAGCCATGGAATTGCAGAGGTTATGTTAATTCGATCATTAAACTGTAGTGATTGCAGAACAGCTATGGAATTGAAGTAGTTAAGTCAATTACATCATTAACCTGTAGTGATTTCACAAAACTATGGAATTGCAATGGTTATGTTAATGAGATCATTAACTTGCAGTGATTTCACAAAGCCATGGAATTGCAGTGGTTATGCTAATGAGATCATTAACCTGCAGTGATTTCACAAAACCATGGAATTGCAGTGGTTATGGTAATTACATCAATAACTGCAGTGATTTCACAAAACCATGGAATTGCAGTGGTTATGTTAATTTGATCATTAACCTGCAGTGATTTCACAAAGCCATGGAATTGCAGTGGTTATGTTAATTAGATCATTAACTGCAGTGATTTCACAAAGCCATGGAATTGCAGAGGTTATGTTAATTAGATCATTAACCTGCAGTGATTTCACAAAGCCATGGAATTGCAGTGGTTATGTTAATTAGATCATTAACTGCAGTGATTTCACAAAGCCATGGAATTGCAGTGGTAATGTTAATTAGATCATTAACCTGCAGTGATTTCACAAAGCCATGGAATTGCAGTGGTTATGTTAATTAGATCATTAACCTGCAGTGATTTCACAAAACCATGGAATTGCAGTGGTTATGTTAATTCGAGCATTAACTGCAGTGATTTCACAAAGCCATGGAATTGCAGTGGTTATGTTAATTCGAGCATTAACTGCAGTGATTTCACAAAGCCATGGAATTGCAGTGGTTATGTTAATTAGATCATTAACCTGCAGTGATTTCACAAAGCCATGGAATTGCAGTGGTTATGTTAATTCGAGCATTAACTGCAGTGATTTCACAAAACCATGGAATTGCAGAGGTTATGATAATAAGATCATTAACCTGCAGTGATTTCACAAAACCATGGAATTGCAGTGGTTATGTTAATTCGATCATTAACCTGCAGTGATTTCACAAAACCATGGAATTGCAGTGGTTATGTTAATTAGGTCATTAACCTGCAGTAATTTCACAACGCCATGGAATTGCAGTGGTTATGTTAATTAGATCATTAACCTGCAGTGATTTCACAAAGCCATGGAATTGCAGTGGTTATGTTAATTAGATCATTAACCTGCAGTGATTTCACAAAACCATGGAATTGCAGTGGTTATGTTAATTAGATCATTAACTGCAGTGATTTCACAAAGCCATGGAATTGCAGTGGTTATGTTAATTAGATCATTAACTGCAGTGATTTCACAAAACCATGGAATTGCAGTGGTTATGTTAATTAGATCATTAACTGCAGTGATTTCACAAAACCATGGAATTGCAGTGGTTATGTTAATTAGATCAATAACTGCAGTGATTTCACAAAACCATGGAATTGCAGTGGTTATGTTAATTTGATCATTAACCTGCAGTGATTTCACAAAGCCATGGAATTGCAGTGGTTATGTTAATTAGATCATTAACTGCAGTGATTTCACAAAGCCATGGAATTGCAGTGGTTATGTTAATTAGATCATTAACCTGCAGTAATTTCACAAAGCCATGGAATTGCAGAGGTTATGTTAATTCGATCATTAAACTGTAGTGATTGCAGAACAGCTATGGAATTGAAGTAGTTAAGTCAATTACATCATTAACCTGTAGTGATTTCACAAAACTATGGAATTGCAATGGTTATGTTAATGAGATCATTAACTTGCAGTGATTTCACAAAGCCATGGAATTGCAGTGGTTATGCTAATGAGATCATTAACCTGCAGTGATTTCACAAAACCATGGAATTGCAGTGGTTATGGTAATTACATCAATAACTGCAGTGATTTCACAAAACCATGGAATTGCAGTGGTTATGTTAATTTGATCATTAACCTACAGTGATTTCACAAAGCCATGGAATTGCAGTGGTTATGTTAATTAGATCATTAACTGCAGTGATTTCACAAAACCATGGAATTGCAGTGGTTATGTTAATTAGATCATTAACTGCAGTGATTTCACAAAACCATGGAATTGCAGTGGTTATGTTAATTAGATCAATAACTGCAGTGATTTCACAAAACCATGGAATTGCAGTGGTTATGTTAATTTGATCATTAACCTGCAGTGATTTCACAAAGCCATGGAATTGCAGTGGTTATGTTAATTAGATCATTAACTGCAGTGATTTCACAAAGCCATGGAATTGCAGTGGTTATGTTAATTAGATCATTAACCTGCAGTAATTTCACAAAGCCATGGAATTGCAGAGGTTATGTTAATTCGATCATTAAACTGTAGTGATTGCAGAACAGCTATGGAATTGAAGTAGTTAAGTCAATTACATCATTAACCTGTAGTGATTTCACAAAACTATGGAATTGCAATGGTTATGTTAATGAGATCATTAACTTGCAGTGATTTCACAAAGCCATGGAATTGCAGTGGTTATGCTAATGAGATCATTAACCTGCAGTGATTTCACAAAACCATGGAATTGCAGTGGTTATGGTAATTACATCAATAACTGCAGTGATTTCACAAAACCATGGAATTGCAGTGGTTATGTTAATTTGATCATTAACCTGCAGTGATTTCACAAAGCCATGGAATTGCAGTGGTTATGTTAATTAGATCATTAACTGCAGTGATTTCACAAAGCCATGGAATTGCAGAGGTTATGTTAATTAGATCATTAACCTGCAGTGATTTCACAAAGCCATGGAATTGCAGTGGTTATGTTAATTAGATCATTAACTGCAGTGATTTCACAAAGCCATGGAATTGCAGTGGTAATGTTAATTAGATCATTAACCTGCAGTGATTTCACAAAGCCATGGAATTGCAGTGGTTATGTTAATTAGATCATTAACCTGCAGTGATTTCACAAAACCATGGAATTGCAGTGGTTATGTTAATTCGAGCATTAACTGCAGTGATTTCACAAAGCCATGGAATTGCAGTGGTTATGTTAATTCGAGCATTAACTGCAGTGATTTCACAAAGCCATGGAATTGCAGTGGTTATGTTAATTAGATCATTAACCTGCAGTGATTTCACAAAGCCATGGAATTGCAGTGGTTATGTTAATTCGAGCATTAACTGCAGTGATTTCACAAAGCCATGGAATTGCAGTGGTTATGTTAATTCGAGCATTAACTGCAGTGATTTCACAAAACCATGGAATTGCAGAGGTTATGTTAATTCGATCATTAACCTGCAGTGATTTCACAAAACCATGGAATTGCAGTGGTTATGTTAATTAGGTCATTAACCTGCAGTAATTTCACAACGCCATGGAATTGCAGTGGTTATGTTAATTAGATCATTAACCTGCAGTGATTTCACAAAGCCATGGAATTGCAGTGGTTATGTTAATTAGATCATTAACCTGCAGTGATTTCACAAAACCATGGAATTGCAGTGGTTATGTTAATTAGATCATTAACTGCAGTGATTTCACAAAGCCATGGAATTGCAGTGGTTATGTTAATTAGATCATTAACTGCAGTGATTTCACAAAACCATGGAATTGCAGTGGTTATGTTAATTAGATCATTAACTGCAGTGATTTCACAAAACCATGGAATTGCAGTGGTTATGTTAATTAGATCAATAACTGCAGTGATTTCACAAAACCATGGAATTGCAGTGGTTATGTTAATTTGATCATTAACCTGCAGTGATTTCACAAAGCCATGGAATTGCAGTGGTTATGTTAATTAGATCATTAACTGCAGTGATTTCACAAAGCCATGGAATTGCAGTGGTTATGTTAATTAGATCATTAACCTGCAGTAATTTCACAAAGCCATGGAATTGCAGAGGTTATGTTAATTCGATCATTAAACTGTAGTGATTGCAGAACAGCTATGGAATTGAAGTAGTTAAGTCAATTACATCATTAACCTGTAGTGATTTCACAAAACTATGGAATTGCAATGGTTATGTTAATGAGATCATTAACTTGCAGTGATTTCACAAAGCCATGGAATTGCAGTGGTTATGCTAATGAGATCATTAACCTGCAGTGATTTCACAAAACCATGGAATTGCAGTGGTTATGGTAATTACATCAATAACTGCAGTGATTTCACAAAACCATGGAATTGCAGTGGTTATGTTAATTTGATCATTAACCTGCAGTGATTTCACAAAGCCATGGAATTGCAGTGGTTATGTTAATTAGATCATTAACTGCAGTGATTTCACAAAACCATGGAATTGCAGTGGTTATGTTAATTAGATCATTAACTGCAGTGATTTCACAAAACCATGGAATTGCAGTGGTTATGTTAATTAGATCAATAACTGCAGTGATTTCACAAAACCATGGAATTGCAGTGGTTATGTTAATTTGATCATTAACCTGCAGTGATTTCACAAAGCCATGGAATTGCAGTGGTTATGTTAATTAGATCATTAACTGCAGTGATTTCACAAAGCCATGGAATTGCAGTGGTTATGTTAATTAGATCATTAACCTGCAGTAATTTCACAAAGCCATGGAATTGCAGAGGTTATGTTAATTCGATCATTAAACTGTAGTGATTGCAGAACAGCTATTAGTCTAGCAGGAAGACTAGGTCCCCCTGCACCCCCCGGAGATATACTTCTAATCAGTGTTTCTAGATTGGAAAAAATGTGTAGAAAATGACTAGCTATGGCCCCAAGCTGAAATAATGTCCCACATACCATTTTTATGCAAATTACTGCTGCCATTATCAAAAAAAGACTAGGTCCCCCTGCACCCCCCGGAGATATACTTCTAATCAGTGTTTCTAGATTGGAAAAAATGTGTAGAAAATGACTAGCTATGGCCCCAAGCTGACAAAATGTCCCACATACCATTTTTATGCAAATTACTGCTGCCATTATCAAAAAAAGACTAGGTCCCCCTGCACCCCCCGGAGATATACTTCTAATCAGTGTTTCTAGATTGGAAAAAATGTGTAGAAAATGACTAGCTATGGCCCCAAGCTGAAAAAATGTCCCACATACCATTTTTATGCAAATTACTGCTGCCATTATCAAAAAAAGACTAGGTCCCCCTGCACCCCCCGGAGATATACTGAAACTGGCAGTGACTGGTGATTGAAATGCGGTGCCTTTTTGTGTTTCAGGTCGAGGTACGTGAACTCCCCACGATCTACAGCAACCAGGAAGAGACTGATACCAGGGTGGTTCTGTACCTCCATCATGCTGCTACCATCGGATACAAGAACGCTGTAGTCAGAACACCGGACACAGACATCCTCCTGATCCTGCTCCACCATGCCCACAACATCAAGCTGACGGTGTACCTGGATACAGGGTCAGGGAAGCATCGCCAACTTGTCAACGTCTCTGAGCTGGCAGAATCCCTGGGAGAGGACTACTGTGCCACTCTCCTGGGGTACTATGTGTTCAGCGGAGAAGACTGCACCAGTGCCTTCAAAGGGAAGGGAAAAGTCGGGCCCTTGAAAAAGCTGGAGAAGAATCCCAGGTTTCACAGGGCATTCGGTGAATTTCACAGGGTATTTAGAAAAATAAAACTTTGTGTTAACGTCTGTGTAGACGGACCTTAATATGAGTCTATTATTTCGTAAAACTGTGATTATTTTGTAAATAAAGCACTAATTAGCATACTAGTATACCATAGACACATGTAATCATGTTATGAATAGTTCTATCATGATCTATGCCCTTCAAAACATGGGTCTAGACACCTTCATTTTTCAATTATCTGCAATATTGGCTGAGATATGTCAAAAATCGTTTTTTTGATAATGGCAGCAGTAATTTGCATTAAAATGGTATGTGGGACATTGTTTCAGCTTGGGGCCATAGCTAGTCATTTTCTACACATTTTTTCCAATCTAGAAACACTGATTAGAAGTATATCTCCGGGGGGGTGCAGGGGGACCTAGTCTTTTTTTGATAATGGCAGCAGTAATTTGCATAAAAATGGTATGTGGGACATTTTTTCAGCTTGGGGCCATAGCTAGTCATTTTCTACACATTGTTTCCAATCTAGAAACACTGATTAGAAGTATATCTCCGGGGGGTGCAGGGGGACCTAGTCTTCCTACTAGACTATATGGAATTGAAGTAGTTAAGTCAATTACATCATTAACCTGTAGTGATTTCACAAAACTATGGAATTGCAATGGTTATGTTAATGAGATCATTAACTTGCAGTGATTTCACAAAGCCATGGAATTGCAGTGGTTATGCTAATGAGATCATTAACCTGCAGTGATTTCACAAAACCATGGAATTGCAGTGGTTATGGTAATTACATCAATAACTGCAGTGATTTCACAAAACCATGGAATTGCAGTGGTTATGTTAATTTGATCATTAACCTGCAGTGATTTCACAAAGCCATGGAATTGCAGTGGTTATGTTAATTAGATCATTAACTGCAGTGATTTCACAAAGCCATGGAATTGCAGAGGTTATGTTAATTAGATCATTAACCTGCAGTGATTTCACAAAGCCATGGAATTGCAGTGGTTATGTTAATTAGATCATTAACTGCAGTGATTTCACAAAGCCATGGAATTGCAGTGGTAATGTTAATTAGATCATTAACCTGCAGTGATTTCACAAAGCCATGGAATTGCAGTGGTTATGTTAATTAGATCATTAACCTGCAGTGATTTCACAAAACCATGGAATTGCAGTGGTTATGTTAATTCGAGCATTAACTGCAGTGATTTCACAAAGCCATGGAATTGCAGAGGTTATGTTAATTCGAGCATTAACTGCAGTGATTTCACAAAGCCATGGAATTGCAGTGGTTATGTTAATTAGATCATTAACCTGCAGTGATTTCACAAAACCATGGAATTGCAGTGGTTATGTTAATTAGGTCATTAACCTGCAGTAATTTCACAACGCCATGGAATTGCAGTGGTTATGTTAATTAGATCATTAACCTGCAGTGATTTCACAAAGCCATGGAATTGCAGTGGTTATGTTAATTAGATCATTAACCTGCAGTGATTTCACAAAACCATGGAATTGCAGTGGTTATGTTAATTAGATCATTAACTGCAGTGATTTCACAAAGCCATGGAATTGCAGTGGTTATGTTAATTAGATCATTAACTGCAGTGATTTCACAAAACCATGGAATTGCAGTGGTTATGTTAATTAGATCATTAACTGCAGTGATTTCACAAAACCATGGAATTGCAGTGGTTATGTTAATTAGATCAATAACTGCAGTGATTTCACAAAACCATGGAATTGCAGTGGTTATGTTAATTTGATCATTAACCTGCAGTGATTTCACAAAGCCATGGAATTGCAGTGGTTATGTTAATTAGATCATTAACTGCAGTGATTTCACAAAGCCATGGAATTGCAGTGGTTATGTTAATTAGATCATTAACCTGCAGTAATTTCACAAAGCCATGGAATTGCAGAGGTTATGTTAATTCGATCATTAAACTGTAGTGATTGCAGAACAGCTATGGAATTGAAGTAGTTAAGTCAATTACATCATTAACCTGTAGTGATTTCACAAAACTATGGAATTGCAATGGTTATGTTAATGAGATCATTAACTTGCAGTGATTTCACAAAGCCATGGAATTGCAGTGGTTATGCTAATGAGATCATTAACCTGCAGTGATTTCACAAAACCATGGAATTGCAGTGGTTATGGTAATTACATCAATAACTGCAGTGATTTCACAAAACCATGGAATTGCAGTGGTTATGTTAATTTGATCATTAACCTGCAGTGATTTCACAAAGCCATGGAATTGCAGTGGTTATGTTAATTAGATCATTAACTGCAGTGATTTCACAAAGCCATGGAATTGCAGAGGTTATGTTAATTAGATCATTAACCTGCAGTGATTTCACAAAGCCATGGAATTGCAGTGGTTATGTTAATTAGATCATTAACTGCAGTGATTTCACAAAGCCATGGAATTGCAGTGGTAATGTTAATTAGATCATTAACCTGCAGTGATTTCACAAAGCCATGGAATTGCAGTGGTTATGTTAATTAGATCATTAACCTGCAGTGATTTCACAAAACCATGGAATTGCAGTGGTTATGTTAATTAGATCAATAACTGCAGTGATTTCACAAAGCCATGGAATTGCAGTGGTTATGTTAATTAGATCATTAACTGCAGTGATTTCACAAAGCCATGGAATTGCAGAGGTTATGTTAATTAGATCATTAACCTGCAGTGATTTCACAAAGCCATGGAATTGCAGAGGTTATGTTAATTAGATCATTAACTGCAGTGATTTCACAAAGCCATGGAATTGCAGTGGTTATGTTAATTAGATCATTAACCTGCAGTAATTTCACAAAGCCATGGAATTGCAGTGGTTATGTTAATTAGGTCATTAACCTGCAGTAATTTCACAAAGCCATGGAATTGCAGAGGTTATGTTAATTAGATCATTAACCTGCAGTGATTTCACAAAGCCATGGAATTGCAGTGGTTATGTTAATTAGATCATTAACTGCAGTGATTTCACAAAGCCATGGAATTGCAGTGGTTATGTTAATTAGATCAATAACTGCAGTGATTTCACAAAACCATGGAATTGCAGTGGTTATGTTAATTAGATCAATAACTGCAGTGATTTCACAAAGCCATGGAATTGCAGAGGTTATGTTAATTAGATCATTAACCTGCAGTGATTTCACAAAGCCATGGAATTGCAGTGGTTATGTTAATTAGATCATTAACTGCAGTGATTTCACAAAGCCATGGAATTGCAGTGGTAATGTTAATTAGATCATTAACCTGCAGTGATTTCACAAAGCCATGGAATTGCAGTGGTTATGTTAATTAGATCATTAACCTGCAGTGATTTCACAAAACCATGGAATTGCAGTGGTTATGTTAATTAGATCAATAACTGCAGTGATTTCACAAAGCCATGGAATTGCAGTGGTTATGTTAATTAGATCATTAACTGCAGTGATTTCACAAAGCCATGGAATTGCAGAGGTTATGTTAATTAGATCATTAACCTGCAGTGATTTCACAAAGCCATGGAATTGCAGAGGTTATGTTAATTAGATCATTAACTGCAGTGATTTCACAAAGCCATGGAATTGCAGTGGTTATGTTAATTAGATCATTAACCTGCAGTAATTTCACAAAGCCATGGAATTGCAGTGGTTATGTTAATTAGGTCATTAACCTGCAGTAATTTCACAAAGCCATGGAATTGCAGAGGTTATGTTAATTAGATCATTAACCTGCAGTGATTTCACAAAGCCATGGAATTGCAGTGGTTATGTTAATTAGATCATTAACTGCAGTGATTTCACAAAGCCATGGAATTGCAGTGGTTATGTTAATTAGATCAATAACTGCAGTGATTTCACAAAACCATGGAATTGCAGTGGTTATGTTAATTAGATCAATAACTGCAGTGATTTCACAAAACCATGGAATTGCAGTGGTTATGTTAATTTGATCATTAACCTCCAGTGATTTCACAAAGCCATGGAATTGCAGTGGTTATGCTACTGAGATCATTAACCTGCAGTGATTTCACAAAACAATGGAATTGCAGTGGTTATGTTAATTACATCATTAACCTGCAGTGATTTCACAAAGCCATGGAATTGCAGTGGTTATGTTAATTAGATCATTAACTGCAGTGATTTCACAAAGCCATGGAATTGCAGAGGTTATGTTAATTAGATCATTAACCTGCAGTGATTTCACAAAGCCATGGAATTGCAGTGGTTATGTTAATTAGATCATTAACCTGCAGTGATTTCACAAAGCCATGGAATTGCAGTGGTTATGTTAATTAGATCATTAACTGCAGTGATTTCACAAAGCCATGGAATTGCAGTGGTTATGTTAATTAGATCATTAACCTGCAGTGATTTCACAAAGCCATGGAATTGCAGTGGTTATGTTAATTCGATCATTAACCTGCAGTGATTTCACAAAACCATGGAATTGCAGTGGTTATGTTAATTCGATCAATAACTGCATTGATTTCACAAAGCCATGGAATTGCAGTGGTTATGTTAATTAGATCATTAACTGCAGTGATTTCACAAAGCCATGGAATTGCAGAGGTTATGTGAATTCGATCAATAACCTGCAGTAATTTCACAAAGCCATGGAATTGCAGAGGTTATGTTAATTCGATCATTAACCTGCAGTGATTTCACAAAGCCATGGAATTGCAGTGGTTATGTTAATTAGATCATTAACCTGCAGTGATTTCACAAAGCCATGGAATTGCAGTGGTTATGTTAATTAGATCATTAACCGCAGTGATTGCAATGCTGCCATGAAATTGAAGTATCTGGACTGATTAGGCTTTGGAATTGCATTGATTTCACCGAAGTTATGGAATTACAATGGCTATATCAATTAGATCATTAAACTCTCGTGATTGCAGAACAGCTATGGAATTGAAGTAGTTAAGTCAATTACATCATTAACCTGTAGTGATTTCACAAAACTATGGAATTGCAATGGTTATGTTAATTAGATCATTAACTTGCAGTGATTTCACAAAACCATGGAATTGCAGTGGTTATGCTAATGAGATCATTAACCTGCAGTGATTTCACAAAACCATGGAATTGCAGTGGTTATGTTAATTACATCAATAACTGCAGTGATTTCACAAAACCATGGAATTGCAGTGGTTATGTTAATTTGATCATTAACCTGCAGTGATTTCACAAAGCCATGGAATTGCAGTGGCTATGTTAATTAGATCATTAACAGCAGTGATTTCACAAAGCCATGGAATTGCAGTGGTTATATTAATTAGATCATTAACCTGCAGTGATTTCACAAAGCAATGGAATTGCAGAGGTTATGTTAATTAGATCATTAACCTGCAGTGATTTCACAAAGCCATGGAATTGCAGTGGTTATGTTAATTAGATCATTAACTGCAGTGATTTCACAAAGCCATGGAATTGCAGTGGTTATGTTAATTAGATCATTAACCTGCAGTGATTTCACAAAGCCATGGAATTGCAGTGGTTATGTTAATTAGATCATTAACCTGCAGTGATTTCACAAAACCATGGAATTGCAGTGGTTATGTTAATTAGATCAATAACTGCAGTGATTTCACAAAGCCATGGAATTGCAGTGGTTATGTTAATTAGATCATTAACTGCAGTGATTTCACAAAGCCATGGAATTGCAGAGGTTATGTTAATTAGATCATTAACCTGCAGTGATTTCACAAAGCCATGGAATTGCAGAGGTTATGTTAATTAGATCATTAACTGCAGTGATTTCACAAAGCCATGGAATTGCAGTGGTTATGTTAATTAGATCATTAACCTGCAGTGATTTCACAAAACCATGGAATTGCAGTGGTTATGTTAATTAGGTCATTAACCTGCGGTAATTTCACAAAGCCATGGAATTGCAGAGGTTATGTTAATTAGATCATTAACCTGCAGTGATTTCACAAAGCCATGAAATTGCAGTGGTTATGTTAATTAGATCATTAACCTGCAGTGATTTCACAAAACGATGGAATTGCAGTGGTTATGTTAATGAGATCAATAACTGCAGTGATTTCACAAAGCCATGGAATTGCAGTGGTTATGTTAATTAGATCAATAACTGCAGTGATTTCACAAAGCCATGGAATTGCAGTGTTTTTTTTTTTTTTTTTTTTTTTTTTTGTATACAAGATCGAGGCTCATGAAAGAGCGAACATTAATCACACAGAAAGACAAACCGACACATAAAACATATAACATCGGGAGCGGTAGACAAGAGGGGGAAGGACACAAACACAACATTTGAGAGCAGGGACCGAGAGACATGGAGACATCGAGAGATCTGAGAGAGGGCGAGGGCTTTGGGGGGGGGCATGGGAAGGGGGCGGTGGGAGAGGTATAAAACATATGGACACTGCCAGGACTTCCAGGAAAGAAGTTGGAATTTCAAACAAGGTGGATCTGGGGTGAATTAGCGGGGGTAGAAAAGATCAAGGTTTTGGATGGGGGAAGATAAGAGATGGTGGTGAACAGCTGTTTTAAAGACCTGGAGGGAGGAGTGGGATTGAAGGGAGTGAGGGAGTTTGTTCCAGAGGCGGGAGAAAAGAGGAATGAAAGAGTGAAGGTGAGCAGAGAGCCGAGATTTAGGCAGTTTAACCATCAGAGGGTTGCTGGCAGATCTTGTGCGACCTGTAGGAATATTTAGGGCACAGAGCACAGAGAGAGCTGGGGGTGCAAGGCCAGAGAGGAGTCGGTAGAAGACAGAAAGACCACCTACCTGCCTGCGCTGAGTGAGTGAAAGGCCCTCAGAGATAGCTTCATCGCGGGAGATTCCAATAATTCTGAAAGCTTTGGTTTCAACAGCGTGAAGCCGAGCTAGGTGTGAGGCAGGAGCACCGGCCCATAGGGGAGAACAGTATTCCATTGAGCTGCGGATGAAAGCCTTGTATGTGGTGAGGAGCTCAGGTGTGCCGAGGAAGGACTTCGCACGATGGAGGATGCCCAGTCGGCGACTGGCTTTGGAGGCCAGCTTGGAAATGTGGTTTTCCCAAGAAAGATCATGGCAGATTGTGAGACCCAAAAGCTTGAGCGACAGAACTTCTTGGAGAGGATTGTTGAGAAAGTAGATGGGAGGGTTGTCCAGTCGATCCTTTCGGAGAGACATAGTAAGAGTGTGAGATTTGTCAGGATTGAAAGACATGTTCCACTTGTTTGACCAGTCTGTGATTTTGTCCAAGTCTTCAGAGAGTGAGGAGGCTGCAGACTGCCGATCTGAGGGAAGAGGAATGGAGCGGCAGAGAGTGGAGTCATCAGCAAAGAGATAGAGAGGATTTTCAAGAGAGTCAGAGAGATCATTGATGAAGACCAGAAAAAGCACGGGGCCCAGAACACTGCCTTGGGGAACTCCAGCCTGAACAGGAAGAGGAGATGAGAGAAACCCATTCAGGGCCACACGTTGACGACGACTAGAGAGGAAGTCCACCAGCCATGCGTGGAGATTTCCATGGATACCAAAGGAGGAGAGTTTGGTGAGCAGAGCGGGGTGCCAGACCGTGTCGAAGGCACGTGATATGTCGAGGGAGACAGCTCTAATTTCCTGTTTGGCATTGAGGACCTCCATCCATTGTTGAGACAGCAGAAGCAGCATGTCCAGAGTAGAGTGACCTGGTCTGAAACCAAATTGATGATCAGAGATCAAGCCATTGGAGAAGAGGAAAGATTTCATATCCGAAGCAATGATGGATTCCATGACTTTGCTGATAATTGGGAGAAGGCTGATTGGTCTGTAGTTGCTAGGATCTGTTTTTGCACCTTTTTTGTGCAAAGCGGTGATGTTGGCTGATTTCCAAGCAGATGGCAGTTGACCTTGAGCAAAAGAGAGGGTGAAGAGAACAGAGAGAGGGTGAGATAGAGCGGCAGAGCAGGATTTTAGGACCCGTGGGCTGATGCCGTCGGGTCCAGTTGCAGAATCAGAGTCGAGGGTTGACAGAAACTTTTCCACCTTGTCAGGAGGAAAGGACACGGAGTCCAGGAGCAGCAGGGTACGACTGGGTATGGTGGGTACAGAGAGGGATGGGTTTGGGACACAAGATTTAGAGGCAAACACAGAGTTGAGGCATTCAGCATTTTCACGTGCGGAGTCAGCTGTGTAGCCATTTGAGGTAAGGGAGGGGATGGAGGGGGAACAAACACCAGAAACGGATTTGACCAGACGCCACCAGGATTTGGAAGAGGGAGACAGATAAGAGAGTTCGGTCTTGAGAACGGAGAGATATTGTTTCCTGGCTCTCCTGAGGGTGGACACACACTTGTTCCGGGCTTTGTGAAAGGAAATGAGATTTCCTTCCGTTGGATTTGCTTTCCAGGAGACGAAGGCAGGTTGTTTCTGGGCAACAGCCTCACCACAAGATTCCGTGTACCATGGACGGGAGGAAGGGTATGACAACTGAAGACGAGATGGGATAAATCTGTGCATGAGAGAGAGCAATTTACTTTGGAAGAATTCCCAGGATGAGTTGATGTCAGAAGTGGTAGAGATGGGAGACCAGTCCAGATGATTGATGGCTGCTTGAAGACCGTGCCAGTTGGCCTGAGTGAAATGCCAGACTCGTCGACGCTGAGCACGCTCCCTGAGGATGGTCAGAGAGATGTCCATTTTAACAAGGACATGATCAGATGATCCGATTGGAGCAGAAGAAGAGCAGCAGACATTTTCAGGGAAGTTAGTCATAACCAAGTCCAGAAGAGAAGATGTTCTGTTGACTGAGATCCGGGTCGGGAAGTTGACAGATTGTGTCAGTCCCAGTGAGTCGCAGAAGTCCTTTGCTCAGGAGCCATGGCTGGTGAGAGAGGTACCCACACCCAGCCAACTGGCATGATGACAGTTGAAATCACCACATATGAGGAAGAGAGAGTTGGGATGAGTAGATAGAAGTTGGTCCATATTATCAGACAGCGAGATGTAGTTGGAGTCATCACTGTTTGGTGGACGGTACAACACACATATGAACAAGAGGTGGGAGCGAAGGGGAAGCCGTAGCCAGAGGTATTCCTGGGGGTGAGGTGGAGAGAGTGCAGTGCAGGGCGAGTGAGGAAGAGAGTTTTTGATAAAGATAGCAACCCCACCTCCAGGACGAGACTCAGGTCTATCATACCGGAGGAGGGAGTAGCCCGGGAGAGATACTAAGGAATCAATAACTGCAGTGATTTCACAAAGTCATGGAATTGCAGAGGTTATGTTGATTAGATCATTAACTGCAGTGATTTCACAAAGCCATGGAATTGCAGTGGTTATGTTAATAAGATCAATAACTGCAGTGATTTCACAAAACCATGGAATTGCAGTGGTTATGTTAATTAGATCAATAACTGCAGTGATTTTACAAAGCCATGGAATTGCAGAGGTTATGCTTATTAGATCAATAACTGCAGTGATTTTACAAAACCATGGAATTGCAGAGGTTATTTTCATAAGATCAATAACTGCAGTGATTTCACAAAGCCATGGAATTGCAGTGGTTATGTTAATAAGATCAATAACTGCAGTGATTTCGCAAAACCATGGAATTGCAGAGGTTATGTTAATAAGATCAATAACTGCAGTGATTTCACACAGCCATGGAATTGCAGTGGTTATGTTAATTAGATCAATAACTGCAGTGATTTTACAAAGCCATGGAATTGCAGAGGTTATGTTAAAAAGATCAATAACTGCAGTGATTTCACAAAGCCATGGAATTGCAGAGGTTATGTTAATTAGATCAAAACCTGCAGTGATTTTACAAACCCATGGAATTGCACAGAGGTTATGTTAATAAGATCAACAACTGCAGTGATTTTACAAAGCCATGGAATTGCAGAGGTTATGATAATAAGATCAATAACTGCAGTGATTTCACAAAGCCATGGAATTGCAGAGGTTATGTTACTAAGATCAATAACTGCAGTGATTTCACAAAACCATGGAATTGCAGTGGTTATGTTAATTTGATCATTAACTTGCAGTGATTTCACAAAACCATGGAATTGCAGAGGTTATGATAATAAGATCAATAACTGCAGTGATTTCACAAAACCATGGAATTGCAGTGGTTATGTTAATTTGATCATTAACCTGCAGTGATTTCACAAAACCATGGAATTGCAGTAGTTATGTTAATTATATCAATAACTGCAGTGATTTCACAAAACCATGGAATTGCAGTGGTTATGTTAATTAGATCAATAACTGCAGTGATTTCACAAAACCATGGAATTGCAGTGGTTATGTTAATTTGATCATTAACCTGCAGTGATTTAACAAAACCATGGAATTGCAGAGGTTATGTTAATTAGATCATTAACTGCAGTGATTTCACAAAGCCATGGAATTGCAGTGGTTATGTTTATGAGATCAATAACTGCAGTGATTTCACAAAACCATGGAATTGCAGTGGTTATGTTAATTAGATCATTAACCTGCAGTGATTTCACAAAGCCATGGAATTGCAGTGGTTATGTTAATTAGATCATTAACTGCAGTGATTTCACAAAGCCATGGAATTGCAGTGGTTATGTTAATTAGATCATTAACCTGCAGTGTTTTCACAAAACCATGGAATTTCAGTGGTTATGTTAATTAGATCATTAACCAGCAGTGATTTCACAAAGCCATGGAATTGCAGTGGTTATGTTAATTAGATCAATAACTGCAGTGATTTTACAAAGCCATGGAATTGCAGAGGTTATGTTAAATAGATCATTAACCTGCAGTGATTTCACAAAGCCATGGAATTGCAGTGATTATGTTAATTAGATCATTAACTGCAGTGATTTCACAAAGCCATGGAATTGCAGTGGTTATGTTAATTAGATCAATAACTGCAGTGATTTCTGCGAAGCCATGGAATTGCAGTGGTTATGTTAATTAGATCATTAACCTGCAGTGATTTCACAAAACTATGGAATTGCAGTGGTTATGTTAATTAGATCATTAACTGCAGTGATTTCACAAAACCATGGATTGCAGTGGTTATGTTAATTAGATCATTAACCAGCAGTTATTTCACAAAACCATGGAATTGCAGTGGTTATGTTAATTAGATCATTAACCTGCAGTGATTTCACAAAGCCATGGAATTGCAGTGGTAATGTTAATTAGATCAATAACTGCAGTGATTTCTGCGAAGCCATGGAATTGCAGTAGTTATGTTAATTAGATCATTAACCTGCAGTGATTTCAGCGAAGCCATGGAATTGCAGTGGTTATGTTAATTAGATCAATAACTGCAGTGATTTCTGCGAAGCCATGGAATTGCAGTGGTTATGTTAATTAGATCAATAACTGCAGTGATTTCACAAAGCCATGGAATTGCAGTGGTTATGTTAATAAGATCAATAACTGCAGTGATTTCACAAAGCAATGGAATTGCAGTGGTTATGTTAATTAGATCAATAACTGCAGTGATTTTACAAAGCCATGGAATTGCAGAGGTTATGTTAATTAGATCAATAACTGCAGTGATTTCACAAAACTATGGAATTGCAGTGGTTATGTTAATTAGATCATTAACCTGCAGTGATTTCACAAAACTATGGAATTGCAGTGGTTATGTTAATTAGATCATTAACTGCAGTGATTTCACAAAACCATGGATTGCAGTGGTTATGTTAATTAGATCATTAACCAACAGTGATTTCACAAAACCATGGAATTGCAGTGGTTATGTTAATTGGATCATTAACCTGCAGTGATTTCACAAAGCCATGGAATTGCAGTGGTAATGTTAATTAGATCAATAACTGCAGTGATTTCTGCGAAGCCATGGAATTGCAGTAGTTATGCTAATTAGATCATTAACCTGCAGTGATTTCAGCGAAGCCATGGAATTGCAGTGGTTATGTTAATTAGATCAATAACTGCAGTGATTTCTGCGAAGCCATGGAATTGCAGTGGTTATGTTAATAAGATCAATAACTGCAGTGATTTCACAAAGCAATGGAATTGCAGTGGTTATGTTAATTACATCAATAACTGCAGTGATTTTACAAAGCCATGGAATTGCAGTGGTTATGTTAATAAGATCAATAACTGCAGTGATTTCACAAAGCAATGGAATTGCAGTGGTTATGTTAATTACATCAATAACTGCAGTGATTTCACAAAGCAATGGAATTGCAGTGGTTATGTTAATAAGATCAATAACTGCAGTGATTTCACAAAGCAATGGAATTGCAGTGGTTATGTTAATAAGATCAATAACTGCAGTGATTTCACAAAGCAATGGAATTGCAGTGGTTATGTTAATAAGATCAATCACTGCAGTGATTTCACAAAACCATGGAATTGCAGTGGTTATGTTAATTAGATCATTAACCAGCAGTGATTTCACAAAGCAATGGAATTGCAGTGGTTATGTTAATTACATCAATAACTGCAGTGATTTCACAAAGCAATGGAATTGCAGTGGTTATGTTAATAAGATCAATCACTGCAGTGATTTCACAAAACCATGGAATTGCAGTGGTTATGTTAATTAGATCATTAACCAGCAGTGATTTCACAAAACCATGGAATTGCAGTGGTTATTTTAATTAGATCATTAACCAGCAGTGATTTCACAAAGCCATGGAATTGCAGTGGTTATGTTAATTAGGTCATTAACTGCAGTGATTTTACAAAGCCATGGAATTGCAGTGGTTATGTTAATTAGATCATTAACCAGCAGTGATTTCACAAAGCCATGGAATTGCAGTGGTTATGTCAATTAGATCATTAACTGCAGTGATTTCACAAAACCATGGAATTGCAGTGGTTATATTAATTAGATCATTAACCAGCAGTGATTTCACAAAGCCATGGAATTGCAGAGGTTATGTTAATTAGATCACTAACCTGCAGTGATTTCACAAAGCCATGGAATTGCAGTGGTTATGTTAATTCGATCATTAACCAGCAGTGATTTCACAAAGCCATGGAATTGCAGTGGTTATGTTAATTAGATCAATAACTGCAGTGATTTCACAAAGCCATGGAATTGCAGTGGTTATGTTAATTAGATCAATAACTGCAGTGATTTCTGCGAAGCCATGGAATTGCAGTGGTTATGTTAATTAGATCATTAACCTGCAGTGATTTCAGCGAAGCCATGGAATTGCAGTGGTTATGTTAATTAGATCAATAACTGCAGTGATTTCACAAAGCCATGGAATTGCAGTGGTTATGTTAATTATATCAATAACTGCAGTGATTTCACAAAACCATGGAATTGCAGTGGTTATGTTAATTAGATCAATAACTGCAGTGATTTCACAAAGCCATGGAATTGCAGTGGTTATATTAATTAGATCAATAACTGCAGTGATTTCACAAAACCATGGAATTGCAGTGGTTATGTTAATTAGATCAATAACTGCAGTGATTTCACAAAGCCATGGAATTGCAGAGGTTATGTTAATTAGATCATTAACTGCAGTGATTTCACAAAGCCATGGAATTGCAGTGGTTATGTTAATTAGATCAATAACTGCAGTGATTTCACAAAACCATGGAATTGCAGAGGTTATGTTAATAAGATCAATAACTGCAGTGATTTCACAAAACCATGGAATTGCAGTGGTTATGTTAATTAGATCAATAACTGCAGTGATTTCACAAAACCATGGAATTGCAGAGGTTATGTTAATAAGATCAATAACTGCAGTGATTTCACAAAACCATGGAATTGCAGTGGTTATGTTAATTTGATCATTAACCTGCAGTGATTTCACAAAACCATGGAATTGCAGTAGTTATGTTAATTATATCAATAACTGCAGTGATTTCACAAAACCATGGAATTGCAGTGGTTATGTTAATTAGATCAATAACTGCAGTGATTTCACAAAACCATGGAATTGCAGTGGTTATGTTAATTTGATCATTAACCTGCAGTGATTTAACAAAACCATGGAATTGCAGAGGTTATGTTAATTAGATCATTAACTGCGGTGATTTCACAAAGCCATGGAATTGCAGTGGTTATGTTTATGAGATCAATAACTGCAGTGATTTCACAAAACCATGGAATTGCAGTGGTTATGTTAATTAGATCATTAACCTGCAGTGATTTCACAAAGCCATGGAATTGCAGTGGTTATGTTAATTAGATCATTAACTGCAGTGATTTCACAAAGCCATGGAATTGCAGTGGTTATGTTAATTAGATCATTAACCTGCAGTGATTTCACAAAACCATGGAATTTCAGTGGTTATGTTAATTAGATCATTAACCAGCAGTGATTTCACAAAGCCATGGAATTGCAGTGGTTATGTTAATTAGATCAATAACTGCAGTGATTTTACAAAGCCATGGAATTGCAGAGGTTATGTTAAATAGATCATTAACCTGCAGTGATTTCACAAAGCCATGGAATTGCAGTGATTATGTTAATTAGATCATTAACTGCAGTGATTTCACAAAGCCATGGAATTGCAGTGGTTATGTTAATTAGATCAATAACTGCAGTGATTTCTGCGAAGCCATGGAATTGCAGTGGTTATGTTAATTAGATCATTAACCTGCAGTGATTTCACAAAACTATGGAATTGCAGTGGTTATGTTAATTAGATCATTAACTGCAGTGATTTCACAAAACCATGGATTGCAGTGGTTATGTTAATTAGATCATTAACCAGCAGTTATTTCACAAAACCATGGAATTGCAGTGGTTATGTTAATTAGATCATTAACCTGCAGTGATTTCACAAAGCCATGGAATTGCAGTGGTAATGTTAATTAGATCAATAACTGCAGTGATTTCTGCGAAGCCATGGAATTGCAGTAGTTATGTTAATTAGATCATTAACCTGCAGTGATTTCAGCGAAGCCATGGAATTGCAGTGGTTATGTTAATTAGATCAATAACTGCAGTGATTTCTGCGAAGCCATGGAATTGCAGTGGTTATGTTAATTAGATCAATAACTGCAGTGATTTCACAAAGCCATGGAATTGCAGTGGTTATGTTAATAAGATCAATAACTGCAGTGATTTCACAAAGCAATGGAATTGCAGTGGTTATGTTAATTAGATCAATAACTGCAGTGATTTTACAAAGCCATGGAATTGCAGAGGTTATGTTAATTAGATCAATAACTGCAGTGATTTCACAAAACTATGGAATTGCAGTGGTTATGTTAATTAGATCATTAACCTGCAGTGATTTCACAAAACTATGGAATTGCAGTGGTTATGTTAATTAGATCATTAACTGCAGTGATTTCACAAAACCATGGATTGCAGTGGTTATGTTAATTAGATCATTAACCAACAGTGATTTCACAAAACCATGGAATTGCAGTGGTTATGTTAATTGGATCATTAACCTGCAGTGATTTCACAAAGCCATGGAATTGCAGTGGTAATGTTAATTAGATCAATAACTGCAGTGATTTCTGTGAAGCCATGGAATTGCAGTAGTTATGCTAATTAGATCATTAACCTGCAGTGATTTCAGCGAAGCCATGGAATTGCAGTGGTTATGTTAATTAGATCAATAACTGCAGTGATTTCTGCGAAGCCATGGAATTGCAGTGGTTATGTTAATAAGATCAATAACTGCAGTGATTTCACAAAGCAATGGAATTGCAGTGGTTATGTTAATTACATCAATAACTGCAGTGATTTTACAAAGCCATGGAATTGCAGTGGTTATGTTAATAAGATCAATAACTGCAGTGATTTCACAAAGCAATGGAATTGCAGTGGTTATGTTAATAAGATCAATCACTGCAGTGATTTCACAAAACCATGGAATTGCAGTGGTTATGTTAATTAGATCATTAACCAGCAGTGATTTCACAAAACCATGGAATTGCAGTGGTTATTTTAATTAGATCATTAACCAGCAGTGATTTCACAAAGCCATGGAATTGCAGTGGTTATGTTAATTAGGTCATTAACTGCAGTGATTTTACAAAGCCATGGAATTGCAGTGGTTATGTCAATTAGATCATTAACTGCAGTGATTTCACAAAACCATGGAATTGCAGTGGTTATATTAATTAGATCATTAACCAGCAGTGATTTCACAAAGCCATGGAATTGCAGAGGTTATGTTAATTAGATCACTAACCTGCAGTGATTTCACAAAGCCATGGAATTGCAGTGGTTATGTTAATTCGATCATTAACCAGCAGTGATTTCACAAAGCCATGGAATTGCAGTGGTTATGTTAATTAGATCAATAACTGCAGTGATTTCACAAAGCCATGGAATTGCAGTGGTTATGTTAATTAGATCAATAACTGCAGTGATTTCTGCGAAGCCATGGAATTGCAGTGGTTATGTTAATTAGATCATTAACCTGCAGTGATTTCAGCGAAGCCATGGAATTGCAGTGGTTATGTTAATTAGATCAATAACTGCAGTGATTTCACAAAGCCATGGAATTGCAGTGGTTATGTTAATTATATCAATAACTGCAGTGATTTCACAAAACCATGGAATTGCAGTGGTTATGTTAATTAGATCAATAACTGCAGTGATTTCACAAAGCCATGGAATTGCAGTGGTTATATTAATTAGATCAATAACTGCAGTGATTTCACAAAACCATGGAATTGCAGTGGTTATGTTAATTAGATCAATAACTGCAGTGATTTCACAAAGCCATGGAATTGCAGAGGTTATGTTAATTAGATCATTAACTGCAGTGATTTCACAAAGCCATGGAATTGCAGTGGTTATGTTAATTAGATCAATAACTGCAGTGATTTCACAAAACCATGGAATTGCAGAGGTTATGTTAATTAGATCATTAACTGCAGTGATTTCACAAAGCCATGGAATTGCATTGGTTATGTTTATTAGATCAATAACTGCAGTAATTTCACAAAACCATGGAATTGCAGAGGTAATGTTAATTAGATCAATAACTGCAGTGATTTCACAAAGCTATGGAATTGCAGTGGTTATGTCAATTAGATCAATAACTGCAGTGATTTCACAAAACCATGGAATTGCAGAGGTTATGTTAATTAGATCAACTAGGGCGTGCCCGTACGTGGGTGCAAAACCCCTTCCGCAAAGCTAGGGCGTGCCCGTAAGTGCGTGATGTGACCGTACAATGAATGTATCCTCCCGACGCCGCAGCTCGGATGGCGCTGCAGTTAATCGGGCCTGTATCGGCAGAGTTATTATAAACGTGTACTACAATCGATCGTACCTTACAACAATCAACACAGATTGCAACTTGAAATAAATGAATACGCTCTCAAATGTGCCGTCCGAGGCAGCGTCTGCTCGCCACGTTAGTATTCAGTACGTCGTCACTATGACTATCCGTAAGTCCGGAAGTGACGTCCTCATTTGACTGTCCGGAAGGTCGCATATCGCAGTTACGATGAATCGCAAATTAGTTTGAATTAGTTTTAAAACAGAGTTTAACGCCAACATAGCACCAAAATAGTTTGCCAACGTGAAATAAATGAATACGCTCTCAAATGTGCCGTCCGAGGCAGAGTCTGTTCGCCACGTTCGGCACACGTGATAGCTCGCTGCTCATTGATTGGTTGAATCGTTTTTTGGACATAGCTCGGTAACTACTTCTCCGATTAATATGAAACCTTGAAAAGGCACATCCTCAGGTCCCCAGCAATATACCTGGCAAGTTTCAAGTATATCGGACCCGTGGTTGTCGAGAAACAGCGGTCACAGACAAACACACAGACAAACACACACACAGACACACACACACACACAGAGATTACTGGAATTATAGATAGATAACTGCAGTGATTTCACAAAACCATGGAATTGCAGTGGTTATGTTAATTAGATCAATAACTGCAGTGATTTCACAAAACCATGGAATTGCAGTGGTTATGTTAATTTGATCATTAACCTGCAGTGATTTCACAAAACCATGGAATTGCAGAGGTTATGTTAATTAGATCAATAACTGCAGTGATTTCACAAAACCATGGAATTGCAGTGGTTATGTTAATTAGATCAATAACTGCAGTGATTTCACAAAACCATGGAATTGCAGTGGTTATGTTAATTTGATCATTAACCTGCAGTGATTTCACAAAACCATGGAATTGCAGAGGTTATGTTAATTAGATCAATAACTGCAGTGATTTCACAAAACCATGGAATTGCAGTGGTTATGTTAATTAGATCAATAACTGCAGTGATTTCACAAAACCATGGAATTGCAGTGGTTATGTTAATTTGATCATTAACCTGCAGTGATTTCACAAAACCATGGAATTGCAGAGGTTATGTTAATTAGATCAATAACTGCAGTGATTTCACAAAACCATGGAATTGCAGTGGTTATGTCAATTAGATCATTAACTGCAGTGATTTCACAAAACCATGGAATTGCAGTGGTTATATTAATTAGATCATTAACCAGCAGTGATTTCACAAAGCCATGGAATTGCAGTGGTTATGTTAATTAGATCATTAACCAGCAGTGATTTCACAAAGCCATGGAATTGCAGTGGTTATGTTAATTAGATCATTAACTGCAGTGATTTCACAAACCCATGGAATTGCAGTGGTTATGTCAATTAGATCATTAACTGCAGTGATTTCACAAAGCCATGGAATTGCAGTGGTTATATTAATTCGATCATTAACCAGCAGTGATTTCACAAAGCCATGGAATTGCAGAGGTTATGTTAATTAGATCACTAACCTGCAGTGATTTCACAAAGCCATGGAATTGCAGTGGTTATGTTAATTCGATCATTAACCAGCAGTGATTTCACAAAGCCATGGAATTGCAGTGGTTATGTTAATTAGATCAATAACTGCAGTGATTTCTGCGAAGCCATGGAATTGCAGTGGTTATGTTAATTAGATCATTAACCTGCAGTGATTTCAGCGAAGCCATGGAATTGCAGTGGTTATGTTAATTAGATCAATAACTGCAGTGATTTCTGCGAAGCCATGGAATTGCAGTGGTTATGTTAATTAGATCAATAACTGCAGTGATTTCACAAAGCCATGGAATTGCAGTGGTTATGTTAATTAGATCAATAACTGCAGTGATTTCACAAAACCATGGAAATGCAGTGGTTATGTTAATTAGATCAATAACTGCAGTGATTTCACAAAGCCATGGAATTGCAGTGGTTATGTTAATTAGATCAATAACTGCAGTGATTTCACAAAACCATGGAATTGCAGTGGTTATGTTAATTAGATCAATAACTGCAGTGATTTCACAAAGCCATGGAATTGCAGAGGTTATGTTAATTAGATCATTAACTGCAGTGATTTCACAAAGCCATGGAATTGCAGTGGTTATGTTAATGAGATCAATAACTGCAGTGATTTCACAAAACCATGGAATTGCAGAGGTTATGTTAATTAGATCATTAACTGCAGTGATTTCACAAAGCCATGGAATTGCAGTGGTTATGTTAATTAGATCAATAACTGCAGTGATTTCACAAAACCATGGAATTGCAGTGGTTATGTTAATTAGATCAATAACTGCAGTGATTTCACAAAGCCATGGAATTGCAGTGGTTATGTCAATTAGATCAATAACTGCATTGATTTCACAAAACCATGGAATTGCACAGGTTATGTTAATTAGATCAATAACTGCAGTGATTTCACAAAACCATGGAATTGCAGTGGTTATGTTAATTAGATCAATAACTGCAGTGATTTCACAAAGCCATGGAATTGCAGAGGTTATGTTAATTAGATCAATAACTGCAGTGATTTCACAAAGCCATGGAATTGCAGAGGTTATGTTAATTAGATCAATAACTGCAGTGAATTCACAAAGCCATGGAATTGCAGTGGTTATGTCAATTAGATCAATAACTGCAGTGATTTCACAAAACCATGGAATTGCAGAGGTTATGTTAATTAGATCAATAACTGCAGTGATTTCACAAAGCCATGGAATTGCAGAGGTTATGTTAATTAGATCAATAACTGCAGTGAATTCACAAAGCCATGGAATTGCAGTGGTTATATTAATTAGATCAATAACTGCAGTGATTTCACAAAACCATGGAATTGCAGAGGTTATGTTAATTAGATCAATAACTGCAGTGATTTCACAAAACCATGGAATTGCAGAGGTTATGTTAATAAGATCAATAACTGCAGTGATTTCACAAAGCCATGGAATTGCAGAGGTTATGTTAATTAGATCAATAACTGCAGTGAATTCACAAAGCCATGGAATTGCAGTGGTTATGTTAATTAGATCAATAACTGCAGTGATTTCACAAAACCATGGAATTGCAGTGGTTATGTTAATTAGATCAATAACTGCAGTGATTTCACAAAACCATGGAATTGCAGTGGTTATGTTAATTTGATCATTAACCTGCAGTGATTTCACAAAACCATGGAATTGCAGTGGTTATGTTAATTAGATCATTAACCTGCAGTGATTTCACAAAGCCATGGAATTGCAGTGGTTATGTTTATTCGATCATTAACCTGCAGTGATTTCACATAGCCATGGAATTGCAGTGGTTATGTTAATTAGATCATTAACTGCAGTGATTTCACAAAACCATGGAATTGCAGTGGTTATGTTAATTAGATCAATAACTGCAGTGATTTCACAAAACCATGGAATTGCAGTGGTTATGTTAATTCGATCATTAACCTGCAGTGATTTCACAAAGCCATGGAATTGCAGTGGTTATGTTAATTAGATCAATAACTGCAGTGATTTCACAAAACCATGGAATTGCAGTGGTTATGTTAATTCGATCATTAACCTGCAGTGATTTCACAAAACCATGGAATTGCAGTGGTTATGTTAATTAGATCATTAACCTGCAGTGATTTCACATAGCCATGGAATTGCAGTGGTTATGTTAATAAGATCAATAACTGCAGTGATTTTACAAAGCCATGGAATTGCAGTGGTTATGTTAATTAGATAATTAACCTGCAGTGATTTCACAAAGCCATGGAATTGCAGTGGCTACATTAATTAAACCATGGAATTGCAGTGACTGCAGAGAAGCCATGGAGTTGCAGCATCTGCATGAATGATACCATGGAATAGCAGTGACTGCAGCGAGCCCATGGACTTTCAGTGGCTGCATTAATTAGACCATCGAATTGCAGTGACTGCAGTGAGGCAATATAATTGCAGTGGCTGCGTTAATTAGACTATCGAATTGTAGTGACTGCAGTGAGGCCATGGAATAACAGTGGCTGCATTAATTAGACCATGGAATTGCTGTGACTGCAGTGAGTCATGAAATTCCAATGGCTGCATTAATTAGACAATGGAATTGCAATGACTGCAGCAAGGCCATGGAATTCCAGTGATTGCATCATTTAGACCATAGAAGTGCAGTGACAGCAGCGAGGCCATGGAATTGCAGTGGCTGCATTGGTTAGACTATGGAATTGCAGTGACTGCAGCAAGGCAATGGAATTGCAGTGGCTGCGTTAATTAGAGTGAAATTGCAGTAGTTGCACTAATTAAACCTTTAATTTGCAGTGATTACAGTTAGGCCATGGAAATGCAGTCGTTGCACTAATTAGACCATGGAATTGCAGTGATTGCAGTTAGATCACGGAGTCCCAGCGACCTCTGTACATTTTCCGGCTCCAAAGCACCGCTTCCAACTTTTGATTTGCAGGAAAACATGAAGTATGGAGATTGATTTGGTGGTGGTTTTTTTTGCGGTTTTCGCGATGATGTGCGCAGACGTGACACCTCGATAATGCGTCTACTCACCACGTGGATCCATGCCCGAGGATGTTGATGTCGGGGTGAAACAGCAGAGGTTGGTTACATACGGCAAATGCAACGTATCCTCTCAAATCAAACTTTTAAACACTGAATAGTTTAAAGCCTTTACAGTCATAAATGAAGGTACATTGTTAAGCTAACTTTAATTTTGGTATGTATCATCATGATGTGAACGATGACCGATGACGTCAAACGAGTGATGCACGATGCTGAACACAGGACACCTGCGCTACATGTATATAGCCATCATTCATAACTGACACTCAGAACGTCAGTTTTAGCTTCCAGGTTTGATAGGAAGGATAGTGCGACATAAAAACTGTTGGTCCTTTTTGAGTGACAGTTGCAACTGAAGTAGTTTGATATTGTTTGTCAGTTTCGTCCATCAGTTTCGAGCCAATTGGAGAGGAGCAAAACATCTGCCCAAACTGAGATTTTGCTTCTATCTGAGCTTCCGGTCTCTAAAATCATTATTTTATTCAAACCTTCTCTCTTTCGTAGAGATTGTTCGTTGTTCATCACTCGTGTGAGCATTGGCTCAACTGTCTAAAACTAGAGCGAAACGGAAGAAGAGGTCAACCGAAACATTCTGGATACGATTACGCACCTGCCAGTTACACCTGGCAGTTTATGACTGCCATTGCTCGGTTTGTCAGTTATGAATGACGGTCTGGACGAGCCCTCAAAGGCACACTTGTGCTTCACCATTGTAAAACAGAAACCTTACACCCGAGAAAAGCTCATTTGGTTTCTTTCAGCGCCACGTGACAGCTGAGTGAAGTGAACACGTTTACTCCACCTGGCAGCTCCAGGGGACACGCTTATCTTTGTACGAGGTAGTGCCGTGTTGCTCTAAAAACAGAAACTCCGTGCATTCCGTGCGGGATGCAGTCGTGCCCTGTGGGTTTCCCTTGCCTCATAGGAATTCGTTGTGTTGTGAAACTCTCTGTAACAGGTGGTTGGCTTGTCATGGCGGTGGTTTTCAAACTCGGCTCACTCGCTTCAAAAGTTTATGATCATAAATTCGAAAGAACATGCTGTTTGATAAACGAGGAGCATGGCAGAATCAATAGACAATTGAATAACTTACACGTCCTTTTCTGACCCTTTTAGCCATCCTTCATGTTTATATAGTGATACATTAATATAGTTGGGAAAAAAAAAATTATATATGTATATCTATATCTATATATATATATATATATATATATATATATATATATATATATATATATATATATACATATACATATATATATATATATATATATATATATATATATATTGTGGTTTTGGAATAAAGGTTAATTCCCCCTCGTAAGTAGACGCACCACAACATGGAGCCTCGCGATAGTTCAGTTATTTCTTAGTGAATGTAAGCGTAGTCCTTTCCTGTGTTTAGTTTTGCGTTGAGTAGGCCAGTGAGCTTAGGTGTTCTTTTGGCCCTGGCATGCCACGTGGCAGGCCTGAACAAGTCTACCGAGGCAGAAGGGAGGCGCTGCAGGAGGAGTGGCCGGTGAGGAACGAGCCGCCAATCAGGGCTCGAGGGCAGTGGCTAACCACGACGACCAGAGGCGTGGATTGGAACATTCGAGTGAGACTCTGGGGTGGGGGCGATAAAACCCTGCTCTGAATCCCCCCCCCCCCCCCCCCCCCCCCCCACAGCATTTGAGTTGAGTTCCGAGTCAGAGTCGTGTGCACCTCAGTCCGAGCCAGAGTATCTTGAGTTCAAGTCCTGAGTTACAGTTCCCTGTGAGACGAGTTCAAGCCCCTGTGAGAGTGATTGGAGTTGGGTTGAGCTTGAGCATGCACGAGAATGCACCGCCGAACGGGGGCGTTGAATTGCGGTGATCGAGATTGTACATGAACTTTCCCCGTGCCCCGCGCCCTGCGCTCTGTGCTGTATTAATCGTGCGCTCGAGAGGACGACCCATGCCGGGCCACAGACGTGCAATTTCTTCCTGCCTGCCTTCGCCTGCATATGTGCCATGAACATCAGAGAGCCACGCCGGGCGAGCTGCCCCGGTGCGACAGACGGCAAAGCGCGCTTGGTGCGCGAACTTCTTCTCTTCTTCTCCCTGTGTGCGTGAGCGGGCCCTGTCTCTGGGGATAAGTTAACATTGTTAAGTGCCTTCTCTGTGTCCCCTTTCCTTCATCCTGAATCATTGTACATTGTAAATAAATCGTGTTCTTCCTTTGATTTGACCGTTCTCGTCCCTTCCATCAATTGGCTTCGCATGATACGAATAGAAACGCTCGAATCGGGTTCCATAAAAGTAACAGCACGAGTCACGTGATACGCATTTTGCTCTGGCGTACTCGATTAAGTGTGGCTTGTGCAAGGTTCGGACTCCGCTTTCGTGGCAGCGTGGGTTAAATGTACGTGCGAAGTTGTCCCGATACCCTTTTTCACGTTTGCTCCGGAAGTGGCAATTCGGCCTCGTGGACCGGAAGACCCAGGGGGAAAAAGCGGTATAACCCCCCCCCCCCACCCCTCCCTTTGTAACGGGAACGGGCTTCAGGAGATCCGCAACAAATTGGTAGTCAGGAGTGGGATTTGAACTGTGGAAAAAATTTTTTTGGACAAATTGGCCGCAGCAAATTGGTGTCTGGGGGTGTGAGATAATTGGACCTAGAGTGCACTTCATGTGCTCCAAATTACGAGTGGACGAAATTTAGTTTGTAAAATCAAAATTTATATTCGTACCATGGCTGGCCAAGGCGGTTAAATGCCGGTGGGGGTAGTAGAGGTAGAATTGATGACCCAGGACCAACAGGGACAGTTGGTAGAGGAGGAAATTGATGAGGGTGTGGCAGCTGGTGAAGAAAATGGCGGCGCCTCGCACGTGGCGGCGGACGCCGAGGCCGCGGTGCCTGCGGATTTGGATGTGCCGCTACTTGTGGCGCAAATGATGGCATACATGAAAGAAATGAAGGGCGAATTGAAGGAAACATTGGATGCCCAGGGGGAGAAATCCACCTGGGAAATGAAAGGGTTGGAAAACAAAATGGGTGGTCAAATGGAAAAATTGGAAAACTAAATAAAGGAATCCAGGTGTGATATGGAGAAGATGAAGGCAGCGGAAAAGAGGGATATGAAAAAGGCGGGGGAGGACATAGGGCGCATGTTGAGCGGGAAGGTTGCGGTGGTACGCGACGGGGTGAAGCGATGCGGGGAACGCATGGGGAGCGAGCTTGAGCGAAGCACAGCCAAGTTGACCGGGGCTATGGGAATCGCGACGCGGGGTGTAGAGGAGCCGACGATCGTCGAATTGGGAAATAAAATTTCGGGGGAGCCGGCGAAGGTTGAGTTGGAAAAAGAAATTTTAGGGGCGCCGACGATCGTCGTGATAGAAAAAGAAATGATTGCGGCTGAAGAGACGGGAGAGAAAGGGAGCAAATCGCGGGAGGAAGATGGAATGTGAACAAAGTCTGTATTTGCACCGTGATGCCGTGCTTACTAACGAAATTAAATTTTGCAGGTGCTGGCGAAGAAGCCGTGGAAGGAGGACCCCGAGGTGAGAAATAATGGCGCGAATGTGTTTGGCGCGAACGGTTTTCGGCACGCTTGGGACAAAGGCGAGACCCGGGCATTCACGATGGGCCCATTGTGCAGTGTACGAGTGAGGGTGGCACAATTTGCGAAGGGCCCATTGTGCGGTGTACGAGGGCGACTGGTACGGAGTGTGAGAGAGAGTCCATACCTGAGTGCGTGGAGCACGAGTGTGTTATGGAATGTGTATGAGAAGAGTGTGTGAGAGAAAAGTGTGTGCCGGAGTGTGCAGGAAAAGAGTGTGTTACAGAGTGTGTAACGGGAGAGTGCGCACCTGGGGGTGTGGAAAAAGAGTGTGCGATGGGTGAGTGTGTTACGGATTGTGTGGAGGAGAAGTGTGCACCAGAGTGTGCAATAACAGAGTGCGAGAAAGAATGCACACCGGACTTTGTGCGGAAAGAGTGTGTAACGGAGTGTGTGGAAGGTGCGGGGGCACCTGGGTGTGCGAGGGCGGAGTGGGTCGCGAGTGGTGAGGATGCGGCTCAAGCATCGACACCGACCGGGGGGGGGGGGGGGGTAGCACGTAGCGGGACGGGTAGCAGACCTGAGCCCCCGGTGAGTTTTGTGCAGCGGGGAACGGAGGGAATCCGTGCTGCGTCGGTCTCACAAGGACCGGCATGCATGATTCGTACCGGGCCCCGCACTGTATGGTTGGTGCCGTGCCGTGGTGGCAAAGGCGATCGGCGAGGTTCAAGGGGAGGTAGGAGTTTTCGGAGCCGCGCACCCTATCGGGTGCAGTGCTCTGACCGTGGCCGATTGGACCATCGTGCGTGGGACCGCGAGGCCCCGCACAGGGATGGAGCCCTGCACCTCGGCCCATCCATACCTCCCCCCTTGGATCGAAAATGCCGGAGGACGGACACCACATACAGGCGACCAACCACTCGCATGGATCGCTCGGCCCTTCGAGGCCGAGCCGTGACAATGTACCTCCAGAGATGGGGGCTCGTAGTGTAGCGGACTGATGAGAGTAGTGTCCCCCACGTGGGGGAATGGTAGTGTCAACATTCCTCACACGGTCGGGGCCCATGAGCACTAGTTTAGGGAGATGGCAGTGATAGGCACATGGGATTGCCAGCAATGGTTGCCTCCATGGGGCACCGAAGCTAGCCGAGGGAGGGCTAGGATAATGTTAGGGATCTAGAAGACTGTAGAGACAGAGATTTAAGTAGTGACACCTGAACTATAGTGGGGATGTAGGTAGCTTAGATGGATGATTAAAGAACAGGGAGTGCATAGTGTAAAGGGACGATGAGGGAAGCACGAGTTTTAGGGGAAGTAGTCAGATAGATGATGCTGTGCATTTGTGGAATTGTGTAATGGTGTGTGAAAGTAGTGGTGTGAAAAATATGTGGTGTGCCAGATATTTGGTGTGTGAAAGAAAAGGTGTGGAATGCATGGTGCGAAGGAGTGAATGGGGGGGAGAGTGGAACCCATTCACGAAAGCCCGGGGTGGGTAGTGTAAAGCCAGGTAGAGGGCATAGGTAAATTTGTATGGATATTGACACCTGTGGTGCGGGTAGTGGAAAGTAGTGTTTTGTTGGGTGCACGAGTCAGTGATATGGATGGGCGTGTGGCTTAATTGGTGTGTATAGTTATTGGGGCACTCCGCCACTGGTAGTTTGTCAGCCAGGTGAGGCCGCAGGTAGGCTCTGGGAGCCGGTTAGTTGTAGTGAAGTTTGTGAGTGGGGCCCGATGATCCCCGGAGAGGACCCGGGTTGCCCGATGCCAAGGTGGGCATGGAGGGGGTAAGTGCCAGGGAGGGCCTTCCCCAGTTAGTGTAGTCGCAGGAGCAGGTAAGCTCGGGTGGCGGCTTCAGTGGCGGAGGTGCGCAGGTAGGTAGACCTGCTGGTAGGGCCACATGACCCAGCCCCGAAATTGTGCAAGGGCACAGAGTGAAAATTTGCGGGGGTGAGGCCCAAATTCAGAGGGCACCACAGTGTGGGCAATGGGAATTCGGGTTCTTAGAACCACATAGTTTAAAGAGGCCGATTGGCAGGGTACGACCCCGGGTAGTTTAAATGAGTTAATGTTACTAGTGTAGTCAGGATGAAAGAAATCCCTTCGCACCATCCACAGCCAGTCACCGAGGAGGATGAGCTCCACACCAAGGCTCTGTGAACTGTTTGGATGTAAGACGCATCACGACGTGAGGGGACATTGTGTTTGTTCCATCCCTTCCTTCTTGGGAGGGATTGGGAGACGAATTCGGAATTAGAGGGGGATATGGGAGACAAGACATAGAGACGGATTGTGAGTACAAGGGGGGCTAGGGTAGTGTAGCCAATGGTGGGGGGTATGGGCGGCTAGGGAAGAGCCTGCTCTGCTCGCTCTTCTGCGTCCCTCGCGCCGCACCACCGTGTTTTCTATGTGCCACTGTGTGCTTTCCACTTTGCTTGTTGTGCCTTGTCTTCCCCCACCCCAGGACAATTTTGGAGGCCGAACTTTGCAGCACCATCGACCTGTGCAGCATCCCTTCTGCACATTGCTGCCATGTCATTGTCCACCTGTGCAGCCGAATGTGCAGCACCTTGCTGCCATATCCTTTTGCTGCACCATTGCTGCACCTGTGCAGCCGACCTGTGCAGAACTTTGCTGCCAAACCTTTTGCTGCACCTCATCACACTAATGGACCACAAGCTATGTGGCCTTGCACCTCTGCTGTGCAGCATCTTGCTGCAAAATCATCTTGCAACTTCGGACCACTTGTTTGAGTGTCGCTGATGCCACGCAGTTGGACCACGTGAGAACGGCCCTGCTGGCCAAATAATAGCATTGTTTGTTATTGTGTGCTAGGGACAAGAAGTTCTGCAAGTTTAGTTGGCCCCGATGCTTCAAATGGCCTGTATTCCGGTCAGGGGGCCAGCAGGTTTGATAGATGCACACGGAAGAAGCAAGAAGCAAGATGCAAGAAGCAAGCAGCAAGTGTCATTTATGAGTGTGTTTTGCTGTGTTTCTCTCCCCTCCAATCTTCTCTTCCAAAAAGAACAGGTCCTGGGTCATATAATTGTAAATATACGTGCTTGTAAATATAAGAATGCTGCCCACCGGCTATGTGTTTAGTTTGAAAATTCCGGAAATACTCGGGTAGTTGTGGGCGTGAAACTGTTAGGTACCTGCTCAACGCAATAGGACGGACATATTTAGTGTTAAAACTGTCGCACACATGGGTCAGAGTAAATGGTAGGGGGAACCACACCTATGTGTCACATTTTAAAGTAAGGTTAATTTTGCATGTCAGGCTCTACCGGTTATTCCATTGGTGGTTTCGACTCGGGACAAGTCTGACGAGAGAGGGATGTAGTGTTGTGGTTTTGGAATAAAGGTTAATTCCTCCTCGTAGGTAGACACACCACAACATCAAGCCTCGCGATAGTTCAGTTATTTCTTAGTGAATGTAAGCGTAGTCCTTTCCTGTGTTTAATTTTGCATTGAGTAGGCCAGTGAGCTTAGGTGTTCTTTTGGCGCTAGCATGCCATGTGGCAGGCCTGAACAAGTCTACTGAGGCCCAAGGGAGGCACTGCAGGAGGAGTGGATGGTAAGGAAGCCCCTGTGAGAAGTGAGAAGAGTTCAAGCCCCTGTGAGAGTGATTGAAGTTGGGTTGAGCATGAGCACGCACGAGAACGCACCGCCGAACGAGGTCGTTGAATTGCGGTGATCGAGATTGTACACGAACTTTCCCCGTGCCCTGCGCTCTGGGCTGTATTAATCACGCGCTCGAGAGGACGAACCATGCCGGGCCACAGACGCGCGATTTCCTCCTGCCTGCCTTTGCCTGCATACGTGCCGTGAACATCAGAGAGCCACGCCGGGCGAGCTGCCCCGGGGCGACAGACGACAAAGCGCGCTTGGTGCACGACCTGCTTATTTTCTTCTCCCCATGTGCGTGAGTGGGCCCAGTCTCTGGGGATAAGTTAACATTGTTAAGTGCCTGCTCTGTGTCCCCTTTCCTTCATCCTGAATCATTGTACAGTGTAAATAAATCATGTTCTTCCTTTGATTTGACCGTTCTCGTCCATTCCATCAATTGGCTTTGCATGGTATGACGAGAACCACTCGAATCGGGTTCCATAAAAGTAACAGCACGAGTCACGTGATACGCATACTGCACGGGCGTACTCGATTAAGCGTGGCTTGTGCGAGGTTCGGTCCGCGCTTTCATGGCAGCGTGGGTTAAAGGTACGTGTGAAGTTGTCCCGATACCCTTTTTCACGTTTGCTTCGATACCCGAAGACCCAGGAGGAAAAAAGGGGTCCCCCCCCCCCCTTGTAACGGGAACGGGCTTCGGGAGATCCGCAACAATATATATATATATATATATATATATATATATATATATATATATATATATATATATATATATATATATATATATATATAATTTAATAGGTAAATAAAAACATAAATTTAAACTAGAACGACACTCTTCAACGTCACGACAACGACCGATATGCCTCCGCCCACATGATGACATCATTATAATACTTGTGCCAAGTTTGCTTTAAATCCATTCAGCTGCTCTCAAGTTATCACATTTTTACCTGACATGACCTCTGACCTTTGACCTCTTGATTAAAAATTTAATCTTTTCATATTTACATCATTATACATACCTGTACCAAGTTTAAATTTAAATCCCTTCAGCTGGTCACAAGGTATCACATTTTTACCTGACATGACCTCTGACCTTTGACCTCAGAACCCCAAAATTTTATCAGTTGATCTACACAATATTATACATATGTGTGCCAAGTTTCGGCATTAGATCACTTCAGCCGTTCTCAAGTTATAGCCCCTATTACAGACTTTGACCTTTGACCTCTTGACTCCAAATTCTAATCAGATAACCTTTATTTAATTATACATACATGTACCAAGTTTGAATTAGATCACTTCAGCCGTTCTCATGTTATAGACCTATTACAGACTTTGACCTTTGACCTCTAAATTCTAAGCAGATAACCTTTACATTATTATACATATCTGTACCAACTCTGAATTAGATCACTTCAGCCGTTGTCAAGTTATAGACATATTACAGACTTTGACCTTTGACCTCTTGACCCAAAATCTAATCAGTTCATCTTTACATCATTCTACATTAGTATACCAAATTTGGTCAGAATCCCATCACTGGTTCACAAGTTATCGCAGTAACAGTATTTTTACCTAACATGACCTCTGACCTTTGACCTTGTGACCCCAAAATCTAATCTTTACCTCATTATACATACCTGCACACCAAGTTTGACTAAGATCCCTTCAGCCGTTCTCAAGTGTATCGCAGTAACGAAAACCCTATCACGGACGGACGGACGGGACAGCCGGATGGACAACCTGAAAATCCTAACTTCATCGACGGAGGCATAACTAGAACGGCACTCAGTTGAGCGAATACATACACCAGGCTGAATAGCCTATGTTTTGTATCCCCCTGATAGGCCAGATCTGGATTCGAACCTGAACCAAAATCTAATCGGCTTGTTTGTGTCACCAAACCAACTCGTCCACCACGTTTTGCCATAAATCGTCCACAACTTTTTGAAATATTATGCAATATATCGTTTTTGATCCTATCACTCAATGGTGAATAATCACTTACGGTTTCTAAGAAATCTTGTATCCGGATTCAGATCTTCGGCAAAGTCGAATCGATTCGATATTGTCACACACACAACCTGTCCACCAAGTTGGTCCGAAATCATCCAGAACTTTTTGAGATATCCTCTTCACAAACAGATAAATAAGAAAAGACGTTGTGCAGAGCACAATTGGCCAATTCATGAACATTAAAATTGACGATCTTAATCAAAGCTCTGGTCAATCGGATTAAAATTGATTATTTTTCAGATGAAAATTGTTTTGACCTTGAGTTTAACTTTGACCTTGTGGCCTTAAAATAGTTAGTTGGTTTCCCAATTTAGTGAGGCACTATGTATATTGCTCTTTAATTTTCAGGTCAATGTGTATATGCGTATGTGTATACTGTGTGTGTGTGTGTGTGTGTGTGTGTGTGTGTGTGTGTGTTGTGTGTGCATATGTACGTTTGTGTATGTGTATATGTGTGCGTGTGTGTGTGTGTGTGTGTGTGTCCCTCATAAAGCTTGGTTTTAAAGGCTTTAAGTAGTCCTTTAGGAGGGATTTGAGTGGGGGGGGAGAGGGGTTGAGGGGCAATTTTGAACACGACTGTGTGTCCACTGGTTAAAAGACCTAAAAGACTCTGAGAACCCAAAATAACCCAAGGACCCAGAAGACCCCAAAGACCAATGCAATGGACCTCAAATGCTCAAAATACCCAAAGACCCAAAATACCCTTTAGAGTTTAGACTGTTAAAGAACAAAATATCATAAAGACCCAGAAGACTCTAAGGATCCAGATGACCCCAAGGACTCTGAAGACGCCAAAATACCCTGAAGATCCAAAATACCCAAAAGATCCTGAAGACCCAAAATACCCTGGGGATCCAAAAGACCTAAACAACCCCAAGTACCCGAATGCTAAAGAGGACCCAAAAGACCCAATAAACCACAAACACCCAAAATACCCCGAAGACTCAAAAGACCCTGACGACTGTTAAAGACCCAAAATACCCCAAAGACCCAACAATACCCTGAAGACCCAAAAGACTCCAAAGACCCAAAATACTGCAAAGACCCTAAAGACCCAATGGACCCCAAAGACCCTAAGACCAAAAATTTTGGTAAGACCCAAAGACCCTAAAGACGCTGAGGACCCAAACGACCTGAAGACTCAGAAGACCCTGAAGACCCAATGGACCACAAACACCCAAAATACCCCCAAAGACTCAAAAGACCCTGAAGACTGTTAAAGACCCAAAATACCCCAAAGACCCCAACAATACCCTGAAGACCAAAAGACTCCAAAGACCCAAAATACTGCAAAGACCCTAAAGACCCAATGGACCCCAAAGACCCTAAGACCCAAAATTTTGGTAAGACCCAAAGACCCTAAGACCCAAAATACTCTGAGGACCCAAACGACCTGAAGGACCCAGAAGACCCTGAAGACCCAATGGACCACAAACACCCAAAATACCCAAAGACCCCAAAATACCATGTAAACTTTTAAAGACACAAAAGAGCATGAAGCCCAGAAGTCCCAAGGACCCAGAAGACCCCAAGGACTCTGAAGACCCAAAATAACCCTGAAGACCCAAAATACCCCTAAAACCCAGAAGACCCAAGGACTCTCACGACCCAAAAGTCCCCAAAGACCCAAAAGACAGAAAAGTCCTTGAAGACCCAATAGACCCCAAAGACCGAAAATACCCCCAAAGACTCTTAAATACCCAAAAGACCAAAAAAACCCAAAAGACAATGAAGACCCCAAATTCCCCAAAGACCCATAAAGACCCCAAAGACCCTAAAGACCCCAAGACCCTTAAAGACCTAAAGACCGCAAATACCCAAAAATACATCAAATACCCTAAAGACCAAAATACAATGAAGACCCAAAATACCCTGAAAGCCCAAAAGACCACAAAGACCCTTAAATATCCAGAAGACTCAAAAGACCCCAAAGACCCCAAAATACCCGAAAGACCCCAAAGAACAAAAATACCCAAAATACCCCAAAGACCACAAGACCCTTAAAGACCAAAAAGACAACAAAAACCCAAAAGACCCTGAAGACCCCAAACTCCCAAAGACCCATAAAGACACTGAAGACCAAAACACTGAAAACACCCCAAGACCACGAAGACCCAAAATACCCTGAAGACCCCAAATAACCCAAAGACCAAAAAACCCAAAAGACCCTGAAGATCCAAACACCCTTAAATACCCAGAAGACCCAAAAGACCCTGAAGACGAAAAATACCCCGAAGACCCAAAATACCATTAAATACCTCAAGACCCAAAATATCCCAAAAACCCCTTAAAGACCAGAAGACTGGAAAGACCCCGAAGACCAAAAAGACTCAAAAACCCAAAAGACCCAAAATACCACAAAGACTCAAAATACATCAAAGACCCAAAAGACCGAAAAGACCACAAAGACCCAGAGACCCAAAATATCCCAAAGACACTTAAAGACCCAAAACACCCCAAAGACCAAAAAAAAATCGAAAAGAGCCAGAAGACCAAAAAGTTCCTGAAAACCAATAATACCCCAAAGACCATAAAGACCCCACATAACCAAACAATCCAAAACACCAAAAATACCCCAAAGACCCTTCAAGACCCTGAGGATCCAGTGGAACCCAAACACCCAAATTACCCCAAAGACCCAAAATACCCCCAAATACCTATATGACTGAAAAGACCTGAGGACCCCAAAGATGCAGAGGACCCAAAGACTCAAATGACCTAAAATACCCCGACGACAAAAATTAACCATAAGATCCGAAGGATGAAAAAACAGCTTGAGCACCCAAAACACCTAAATGAACCAGAGGACCCAAAAGACCCTTAGGACTCTGAAGACTCAAAAGAAGAGTAATTATGTCTCTTACATTGGAATTGTAGACGGTGGCTTGCAA